>NW_017731434.1:984660-994965 GCF_001890085.2 Hipposideros armiger
GTGTGTGTGTGTGTGTGTGTGTGTGTATCTCCAATTGTTCCACTACTATTTGTAGAAAAGACTCTTCTTTCTCCACTTTATTGATTTGCACTTTTGTGAAAAATCAGCTGTCTATATAAGTGTGGGTTTATTTTTGGACTTCCTATTCTGTTCCATTGATCTATTTGTCTAAATGTATCTAATATAATGCTGGCTGATTACTGTAGTTTTGTGATCATTCACAAAATCAAATAATGTTAGCCTCCATGTTTTCTTGGGTTTTTTTGGAAGTTATCTTGTCCATGTCCTTTCTATTTCCAAATGAATTTTTGAATTCTGTTTGTCAATTTCTACAACAATGCAAAAAATTATGCTGGGATTTTGATTGGGATCTTTTTGTTCTTGATTTCTAATTTAATTCCACTGTGGTAAGAGAACAAGCTTTATATGAATTGAATTGCTTAAATTTATTGTGACTTTTAACAGTCCAAAACATGGTGCATCTTGGTAAATAATCTGTGTGCACTTATAAACATTTTGCATTCTGCTGTTGTTTGATGGAGTCTTTGATAAATCAAAGTCAAGTCAGGTCATTAGTCAAGTCCATTGGTAACTGTTTAAATGTATAATATTCTTGTAGATTTCCTACCTGTATTGTATCATTAATTGACTCTCATCAAGGATTTCCCTATTTATCCTTGCAGTTCTATTAGTTTGCTTCATGTGTTTCAAAGCTCTCTGATTAGGTGTGTAAACCTAATTGATTATGTCCTTCTAATTAACTGGCCCCTTTTATTATGAATTGAGCTTCCTTATTCTTGGTAATATTCTTTACTCTGAAGTCTACTTTGATATCAATATAGCCATTCCAACTTTCTTTTCACTAGGGTCAGCCTGGTATATCTTTGTCCATCCTTTTTATTTAACCTATTTGTACCTTTATATTTGAAGCACATTTCTTTTAGGCATGGTACTGCTTCATAGAACGAGTTGAGAAATATTCTTTCCTCTTGTGTTTATTGGAAGAGTTTGTGAAGAATTAGTACTCATTATTTTTAATTGTTTGGTGGAATTTACAAATCATCTGAGCCTAGGATTTTCTTTGTGGGCAGTTTTTAACTTATGAATTCAATCTCTTTACTTCTTATAGGTCTATTCAGGTTTTCCATTTCTTCTTGTGTCCATCTCGGTAGTTTGTGCCTTTCTCAATATTTGCCCGTTTCATGTAGGTTATTTAATTTGTTAATGCAGAGTTGTTCATGGTATTTTCTTATAGCCCATTCTATTTCCACAAGGTCAGTCATAATTTCTCCCATTCATTCTGATTTTAGTAATTTCAGTCTTCTTTCTTTCTTTGTCAGTCTAGTTAAAGGTTTGTCAATTGTATCAATCTTTTCAAACAACCAAATTTTGGTTCATGATTTTTTTCTATTATTTTCCCCCTTCTTGAGTTCATTGATTTATGCTCTAGTCATTATGATTTCCTTCCTTCTGCTTTCTTTGGGTTTAATTTGCTCTTTTTTTTTTTCCAGTTTCTTAAGGTGGAAGTTTAGGTTATTAATTTGAGATCTTTCTTATTTTTTACCATAGTTTTTTACAAGTGTAAATCCTCCTCTAAGCATTGCCTTAGCTATATCCCATAAGTTTTGGTATGTTGTGCATTCATTTTCATTCATCTCAAAGCATTTTCTAATTTCCCTTGTGATTTCTTCTTTTAACCCAATGGTTATTTAGGGAGGTTTAGTTTTCACATATTTGTGAATTTCCCAAATTCTTTCTGTTATTGATTTCTACTTTTATTCCACTGTACTCAAATAACACTTTGTATAATCGCCACTCTTTTAAATTTATTGAGCTTTGTTTTCAGGCCTAGCACATTGTCTGTCCTGGAGAGTGTTCCATCCATATGCCTTCAAGGAGACTGTATATTCTGCCTTTGCAGGTAGAGTATTTTATAGATGTCTTTTTGTTCCAGTTGGTTTATAAAATTGTTCAAGTCTTTCGTTTCCTATTGGTCTTCTGCCTACTTGTTCTATTCATTGTTGAAAGTGAGATATTGAAGCCTCCACCTATTATTGTTTAACTGTTTATATTTCCTTCCTATTCTGTTAGTTTCTGCTTCTTGTTTTTTGGGGCAGACAAGCAATGGACTCTTAGCCCCTCTCTTGAACTCATGGAGTCCTTTGGGCTCTGCTTGGGGTGACCCTCCTACAAGTGACCTGGAAATTCTCTGAGATAGTAATACGGGTCAATCATAGGGCTTGCTTCATTTGTTTCTTGTCTCTGAAGGATCATAACCCATTGCCTGACATCTAGAATGTTAAAAAATGCTGTTTCATATATTTTGTCTTATTTTCTTTGGTAATTTCAGGTGAAAAGGTAAATCTGGCCCTTAATAAGTCTATCTTGGCCAGAAAGAAGAACATTCAGCTATATTTTAAGTCAAATTTTTGCACAATAATACATTAAAACAGGGGTTAACAAACTTTCTCTTAAGGGTCTGGATAGTATATACTATTAGTATACTATTACTATAATATTGCTATTTTAGGCATTATTGGTCATCTAGTCTCTGTACAAATACTTAACTATCACTGTTGCACCAAAAGCAACCATAGACCATATATAAATAAGTGAATGTGGCTGAGTCCCAGTAAAACTATTTATCAAACAGACGGCTGGTATTCTGTCTATAGTTTACCAACCTCTAACTTAAAATATTAAACTTTGTTCTTTTATTTTTCAGGCCTCTTTTTATGTGACCCTTCCTCTTGTTAGGCAGTTAGTTCATCTGAGTTGTTAAAAATTGGATGCAAAGAAAACAGAAACTGACAATATTTTTTTAACTGCCAAAATGGGTTTTTGAGATTTAAAACAAATTTCAAGGAAAGAAAAGCAAAGACTTTCTGTCATTATATCAGGAATAGAAAGAGAATAAAAAAAAATAGCCAGACAACCCCATATAGTATTTTTTTTTCATCTTTTCCACTCTTAGTCCTCAAGGGAATAGATGATAATCAGTGGAATTGAGGAGTTTAGGGGAATGAAGATGTGGTATTACCTTCTGGAGAGGCAGGAGGGACGATAAAACACAACAAGGATAAAACACAATGAGAAGATAGGAGTGAGTGTTAGGGGGTTCTGACTATAGCCTAGGGCCAGTGCCAAGAAGGCTCACAAAATCTGTGCTAATATCGACACACCATGAATCATCATTGGTGGGAGCATCATTACTTATTCTTGTCATATCTGTAAGGTAAGGGACCTATGTTGATGCCCTTTGTATATCACTTGGCATATTATCATTAAACAGGACATTTACCCATCCACAGCCTTTGCTGAGTCCTACCTAGTCTGCTCCATGTGGAGATTATCCTTCTTTAACAGCCAAACACTCTGAAGTTGTCATCCTTCAAAACAGCCAGTGGAATCCTTGTCACTTAGAAAGGAATGGTAGTATGAAAACGAAAGTCCCAATAGGGATTTGAGAGAAAGCTAAAACTGTTGTAACCCATCATTATTATATCAAACTATCCCAAATATATCCTCCAAGTTTAGTGAAAATCTATTCATTTTTTTTTGAGTGAAGTAGAACCTGACAGAGACTAACTATGTCTCATATATTTGACAGAACTTCAAGTTGGGATGAGGAAATACTCTTAACCAGTGGTGTGATCCATAAGTTACTGTTTTGAAATTCAGTTATCTTAATCCTTAAATGTTTTATATTTTCTGGTTGTTTTAAGGTCTTTGCTATTTGCCTGACTCTGGTTCTACTAGTTAGCATTTTTACCTACACAATTAATTATCATCATTTAGGTCTTCTGCAAAAGCTTCTAGTCTATGTCAACAACCTGGGATGACACCTATGGAGCACCATCATTAATCTCATAATGAGATTATTAGTGCTGCAAGTGCATGGAAAATCATCAATTCCAACTTCCACATCTTATAGATGAGAGAAGCATATCCAATATCACAAACTCATGTGTGTAGCTAAGACTAAGATGAGAGGTTTTCTGACCCTAATCCATGTTCTTTCCATGATTCTATGCCACTGGTGATATCACTTACTTCAAAAGTTTTCTGTGGAGCTAGAAATATGTCTTAATAATTATTTGAGATTTTCTAGGTGGAGGAGCTCCCCTCAAGCACAAAATAACTTTACAAAATAAATATTAAAATAATAAGTGACTTACTGTGATTTTCTACCAGCCTATTCAGCTGTGACCCAAAGCAATACGACTGATGAGAACACTCATGAGAAGTGAACTGTTCAGTGTCAATTCCAGAGCACTGTGGACTGCCTCATGCAACAGCAGCCAGTTGGTTTCACTCATCTGTTTCTGGTTGCTGTTCTCTCTTACCAAAATTCTTTCACAGTCAGGTACCCTGGAGTTGATACAAAAAAACTGAACCACACTTAAACTGGGTTTTGTAAAGAGAAATTTGTTAGAAAGAATCAGGGATATTCCCAAAACCCTAGGGCAAGAAATTCAGCTCACACTTTATTAAGAGCTCACTGGAACCCCATGGGTTCTCACCTCTTCCACTTTTCACATCTGTCCCCACTCTCCTGTTCTGTTTTATTGTTTTGGTTTTTGGTTTTTTTTTTGAATCAGGTGAATTCTGTGAGCACTTTCTCATCTGTATACACAAATCCAAAAATGGCTGCTGAAAAACAGCAGCCTCGGTCCCCAAGTCCACATCCCTTAAGGTAAAATATCTTTTCTAAAAAATTTGTGAGAGCATAAAGATGCTGAAATTTCTAATGTAACTGAGTATAGCAATAATGCTCACTGTCAAAATTTCTTATGTAGGTATAAAACTGGAGAATTTTTTAAAT
Organism: Hipposideros armiger; assembly: GCF_001890085.2. NCBI lineage: Eukaryota > Metazoa > Chordata > Mammalia > Chiroptera > Hipposideridae > Hipposideros > Hipposideros armiger. The sequence goes on from NW_017731434.1 coordinate 989,486, forward strand.
GCTTCCACATTCTCTTATGTTTACCTCACCTTAACTATAGAGGAGGCAGCCAGGTGTCACTGATCCCATTTGAGAGTTGGAAAAACAAACAGAGACTTAAGTGATTTATCCCAGCAGCAAAGTCAGATCTTGAATCTGGGTTTCTTGGCTTCTAGTCCATTTGCCCTGTCAATGCCTACATCCATAGTCACTGGCTTGTAAAAGGAAGAAATAGTGGTGATGTTGCGGAGGTGATGACAGTGGCCAAAGAATAGGTAAATTGGGTAGTCACCTGACTATTTTAAAATTTAGTTCAGAGTCCTCTCATTCTATATACTGATTATTATTCTTGGATCGAACTGTACCCTTCTTTTTTTTTTCTTTTCTTTTTGCTCTTCCATGTGAATATACCAAATTATTTTAATCTGTGTTTTCAAATTTTACTTAACTTTTCTCTTCCTGTAGTCAGATTCCTCTTCTGGGTAGTGAACCAAGAGTGACCTGAAAAACTGGCAGAAAATAATGTGGATGATGATAATAATGACAATAACAACCCAAGGCCAGTCATCTATAGGATTAGAGTTTCTTTTGAAACTGAGGAACAGTATAAAAAAATGTGAAGACAGATGTTAAATATCTGCCACTAGATGAAAGAATTCCTTATTCAGTGATTGATATGACGTCTGAGGAACTAACTCCATGTGTTAAAACAGAGCAGAAAATGTGAGTACAAAGGTATTATGCAAACAAAGAACAGCATTTCCATGTGTATAAGTTTAACTGGGTCTGGCTGAAGTGAGCTCTGGGGCACCTTCCTTAACACAGACAAGGGAACCTGGGATTCATATCGAAAACATTTTGCATGGTTAGATCATTGTTTACATAAATGTAAGGTGGTAGTTTACAGTAAGGTACCCTGACTGAGAATCTGCTAGTGAAGAAAATATGGGCAAATATTTTAAATGTTTCCAAGTCATATGTAAACAAACTGAAAGTTATTATATTATGTGGTGATAGCATCAGGCTACATCAAGTAAAGCAGATAATACCTCCATGTCAGATTTCTTCCACCTAGAAGTGTGTCATCCAAGAACACCTGAGAACAACGGGGATCCAACCTCGAAGAAGCAATGTACCTTCTAAACTTAACACAGAAAAATCTCTTCATGTGGCTCATAGGCCCAGCTTAAAAGAAAACTGTAGCACTTTAATTCAAATGGAAACTACAACTGAGCTTGCTCAGTAAAAAGTTCATTTACATACCTTTAATTAACCATTTTGTGCTCTTCATAAAATGTGCCTTGAGCTCTTTCTAAAATGACAACAGCCTTGAATAATGCCAATTATCACACAAATAATCAAGAAGAAGAAAAAAAAAAAGTAATGTCTCTTCCTATCTGGGGAATGAAGATTTACAGCAACTGCTAGCCTTCCCTTCATTTAAAGCTTCCTCTTTAACTCAATGCGCATAACTCTCCCCTCTCCTAATCACCATTTCACCAAAACTCTGTTTCCCCACATTCACCTCCCCCTAGGCTGATACACTGGATAGTAACAGTCATGGAAAACAATGGGAGAAACAACCAAACCAAGTAATGAGGATAAAGGGAAAACACTGGCCAATAGAACCCCAGTCCTTGAACCCCAACTCACTCAACCTCTTTGAAAGTCAGTTTTGTCTTTTGCAAAAAGGGAATACTTAACCCTGCCTAGTGCAGAGGGCTGTTGAAGGAATTAGATGTAAAAGTTATTTAGAAATTTATTTTACTCTATGAAGCACTATACAAATATAAAGGGATTTTTTTTATTCCTATTTATTGCTTCTTTTATAAGCCTCACTCTTCTAACTTCTCAATCCCTTTTCCTCTTGTTTAGTCTGCATTTAACTTTAAAATGTGAAAGGATTTTGTTATAATTCACACATAGTTGAAAAATCTCTTGGCATGGGTAGTACTTCAACTCACAGAAATGGCAAGTTCTGTACATGCTTACAGGTCCAGTGTTACTTCTCTGCTAAGCCCGTCTTTCACCATGTCTGGCTTACGTGGCCAGTTAAGGGTAGTCTTACAGCCCCTTCTCTTCTGGGTTTGGTTGGTGCTCAAAACCAACGAAATATCCCATGGTACTACTGTACATAAAGTACAGTTAAACCTGGGAAAAAGTAGAAATAATTATGGTTTTTCAGGGTCACTTTAAAAATACAAGCATCTTTTCTATTGTTTTTCTTTTCTTTTAAATAACCCAGAAGTAACGAGATTTCCCAGGGATTAATTTGCTCATATGACCAAATCTGGCTCAACATCCTCACCATGTCTGGTTAAAAGATGTGACTACCACAAACATAGCTTCTCATCCCCTGCACCATGTTTTACTCATTACCTGGCAAAGGTACAAGCCAAAATTCTCGTAAACCTCCTGATTTCCCGTTCATAATTTGGGGAAATAAACCATGGCCGAGAAACCACATGAAACTCCATCAAATGAATCTAAATAAGTTATATCTCTGCAAATGAATCACCGCTTCTCCAAATTCCATGTACTGCACAGAGACAGGAATGGTCAATAAATACCAGACTCCCAATAACCGCAAGGCTCGATCTGTGGGACGACCCCATTTAAACGGCACGTAAAGAGAAAGCGATATCTACAACTGGTCACGGCTAGAAATGTGCAGATCAAACAATAGCCCTCGCGTCTGTGTAACTGCCTCACCATGCAGGATAAATTAGGAAAACGGAGTCAGAACATAAAAATGGAGGCCAATGTTAGACTCAGATATTAAGCACTGAGGACTGCTTTGAAAGAATGCACATAAAGGAACTTAAATTGTACAACTTTTTCATGATCACAGTGAGGCCATTTTCTTGGCAAGTTTGTACTAGATTATCCTTTATTCCTTAAACAAACGTTTGTAGAGTTCTTATTGTGCTTCAGGGACTGTGTTAGGTGCTGGGGACATAATAATCAACAAAAATGTATTTCCTACCCTCGTGGGCCAAATATAATTCACTGCCTCTTCTTCATACATAAAGTTTTATTAGAACAGAACCATTTGATTATGTGTAGTCTATGGCTGGTCTCATGCTAGAACAACAGAGTCAATTAGTTATGGCCGTATGAGAGAATGTATGGCCCACAAACCTGAAATAGTTACCATCTCCCCCTTTACAGAAAAAGTTTGCCAGTCCCTGGTCTAGGGGGAGAAATGGACAAGCATATAGGAAATTATAATAGTTTAATAAGAGTTATGATGTGGGAATTTTGCAGTCTCAAATTAGGATTTGGATGATTAAGGAAAACTGAGGTAGCACTTAAACTGAGACATAAAAATGAACAGGTAGCTAACCAGTTAATGGAAAGAGAAAGTATTCCAAGAGAAGGTCACATGTGAAAAACATGGAGGCAAGAGAGAGCATGTCCCATTCAGGGAATGAAAGTACAGTATGTCAACTTGGCTGGAACAAGGAGTCTGAAGGGAGCAGGCATGAGAGATGATGGCAAAGAGAAAATTAGGACCCAGGTCACAAATGTTCTTTTACATCATCAGAAGAAGTTTGGAAATTATTCTGAGGGCTTACACTGTGGAATAAAACAATTGACTGTATGATTCGGTATTTATATAAGATTTATTATAAAGTTCATTTCTGATACAGCCACCAGGAAAACAAAAGCAATGAACTTTGAGACTGAGTTTCACCAGGAAATGCTAACATTCAAATTAATCTATTCCCTTCCACCCCTACCAAACCTGGGCTCAGCGAATGAAGTGGCTGTGGCAGCATGATACTAAGATTTCTTATAACTCTGTAAGTCATTGCTTCAACTCCAGTTTGTGCTGATGGTACAACCAAGGCCCATATGAAAAGATAGTCAGTGATGGTGCTGAGGAGGAAGCCAACCTGCCCTGCCTGAAAACTGAGGCAACTGAGGCAATTGAGGTTTGACTTCTACCTTTCCTACAAAATGTATATATAATCACAAATGGTTTTCACCCTACCTCATTGGCTGTTCCATCTCAATCTTATTTCCTCATTTTTCCTCTTATCCTAGACTATTCATGTTGGAGTGCCTCAGTATTAAATTTTTATACCTACTCTCTAGTCACAATAACTCATTTAGTGAATAAATTCAGTTGTATTGCTTAAATATCATCTACAAGCCAGTGATTCCCAAATGTATACCTTCAGCCCAGGCCTTTCTCCTTATATATTAGCTTGCCTATTCGATATCTCCACTCAGATGTCTAGTAGACATCACAAACACTGTATGTACTTCACCAAACTTCTTCCTCTCTAAAATATTCATCCTACAGTCTTCTGCATTTTATTTATAGTAACCACAGCATTTCCACAATTCGGATCAAACATGTTGAAGTCATCCTTGACTCCTCTCTTTTCCTCACACTCTTCATCCAATCCATCAGGAAATCTTCTTGATTCTGACATCAAAATATATATAAAATTTCACATTTCTTAACCACCTCCACTGTTGCCACTCACCACCAGTATCTTCCATCTGGACTATTCAAATAGCTTCCTAACCTTCCGCCTGATTCCATCCTTTTCACTTCAAGTCTATTCTCAACACAGGAGTTAGGGAGATTCATTTAAACTATCATTCAAAATGAGTCATTCTGTTCATAACCTTGTACTGACTTCTCATCTTACTCAGACAGCTATGCTCTCCCTATGCCTGGCCCACATTACTTCTCCAGTCTCAATTCCGACTACTCTTCTCCTCACTGCATTGCAGATCTACTTATCTCCTTGTTGTTTCTCAGATATAACAGGCAAATACCAGAGATGCTGCTTCCTTAGGGTTTATGTACTGGCTGTTCACTCTACCTGGATGCTATCCCCCCAGATAATCACATGGTCAATTACTTGATCTGCTATAGTAGATTGAGTCATTCACCTCAATTCTTCATCCTTTCCTACACCCACTCTCTTGCCTCATCATGGGTCCAGTGCACTTCCCTGTCCCTTGATATTTGGCTGGGCCATTTGACTTCCTTTGCCCAGTGGTATATGGGCAGAAGCAACAGTGGGCCAGTTTTGAGCCTAGCCCTGATGAGATTTGCTCTTCTGAATTTGCATCGCTGTGAAAAGTCTTCCCCTATTTGATTGCACTATTCAGGCTACGTTCTAGAGTGCACATACATGGAATAGAATTGCTCCAGCCAACCAACAGACCATTGAGCAAGAATAAAGAATTGCTGTTTTAGACCAGGGATTGGCAAACTTTTCCTGTAAAGCACCACAGGATAAATATTTTAGGCTTTGCAGTCCATACAATCTCAGTTGTAACCACTCAATGAATGCCATTGTACCTGAAAGCAGCCATAGACAATATGCAAATTAATACGGAACATGTCTGTGTTTTGATAGAACTTACATAAACAAACAGCGGTGAGCTAAGATTTGAACTGGATCTGTCTGACTCCAAAGCCCCTCTCATTTTCCACTTTGTCACTATAATATCATTTAATTCTGCTAAGGCCA
>NW_017731434.1:995245-1001776 GCF_001890085.2 Hipposideros armiger
TTAATCCAACATCTGTAAATTCTAGCTGGTCTTTGGACTTTCTTGGCCTGCACTTGACTTTGCATTTGAATTACCTCAGTATGTACTAAGTCATTGGCAGCACTCAAAAGCCACATTTCTCTCTAACTGAAGCCCCTTGTTTGCTCTGGTCCAGCCTTAGACCATATACAATGAGCTATCAAACCTCTCAATATTTTATGAGTGTTCACTTTCATACGTTAAAGTTAGTAACACTGACAATATTAGTTCCCATCTCCTTCCCCTTCTCAGTAAACTAGAAATTTTTACCTTCACCTTCCAGGAAACAGAATTTTGGAGTCACGTTTCTATTCCTTGTAGGCATTCAGGTGGACCCTAGAGAGGCCTGTTTATATCACTCATGCCTGGAGGGTAGCAATGCCCTTCAATGAAAGCCTATTCTGAGAAGTCATATACAATAGATCTGCCTTTAAGTACTGGTTTCGCTATTAAATAGGTGTGTGTACATTTGCACAAGTTACTTCATGTCTTCATTTTCCTTATCTCTAAAATATTTTAACAAAACTAACTTCACAGGGTTTGTTTTCAAGGTTAACTTAGATAATTAATGGGTGCCTAGATAATATATTTTAGAGACAAAAATGTATATGTATTTTTTCCCCCTGCATTTTCCTATTTAACTTGCTTTCAGGAAAGTGAATAACCACCTCCAAGCCCATTACTGCAGAGAGAGAGATATGTGTTGGGGTATAAAACAGAAAGATCCTATAAGGATGACTGGCTTCTGCTTTATAAAACAAACAAAACAAAAACTTTTAGGGGAAGGGATTCACGAGCATAGTTTGAATGAAATGAACATGCATGAAAACAAAATGTTTTTCAGCATAGACTATAAGGATTACCATGTGCTAGAGAAGGAGAAATGAGGAAAAAGTCTCTGGACCTCAGAAAAACTAAACAGGACACCTACCCTGCGGTAGCACCGGGATTTAGCCAGATGCCAAGAAATGACACATGCTTAGCATGTCAGGTTCAAAAAAATCTCATAACGAGAGAAAAATCTAGGCAAGTATCTCAGGGTCAGATTTTGCCACTTTATAGAGTGTAAACCATTATGTTTAACAGAGAGTGACAAGTTTTAAGATGAGGTGAGATTTCATTCAAGAGCTATTTGGGGAAGATTAATCTGACGGACATCAGAATTAGAGAGAGAAAACTGAAGGAGACAGAAACTGGTGGCACAGAGAGATTAGAGAGAGATAGAAGTTAGGGTTTATTGTAATATAATAGCTGGAGCCTGAGGTGATAAAATCTTAAACTTGTATTGTTTGATCCCCCTGATTCCTGGACTTGAAAGGCTGGGTGGAGAAAGCTCTTTGGCCAAATTTTCAAGATGCCCTTGGCCTTGCGAAACAGAATTACAGCCACCTGCGAGCTAAACCAGAGCTTGAGACACAAATCCCACTTAACCTGGCCTTGGTTACGCTAGGCAGATTACAGGATAATCATTTTGTCTTCTTTTCAGCCATTCACTTAAGATAACCTCAGGTCTAAAAGGTATAAAATTGGATGCTACTGAAAATGGCAGTCTGAGAGCATTTCGTAGCTCACTGATTGTAATGGCTCCAAAATCAGGCTTCCTGCACTTTTAAAGGAAAAAGGTGTGTGTGTGTGTGTGTGTGTGTGTGTGTGTGTGTGTGTGTGTGTGTGGTGTTTTCTTTACACAGCACTCCAGAATCCTTTTACGTATGTCAAAGATCACTGTTGCCATTAAAATACAAACTGGACTTTCATTGGCATTATACAACATACTCATATATCACAAAACTCTGATAGATGTCAATTATGCTTGGGAGAGGTTTTTCACTGTTTCCTGGAGCTGTTTTCGCTCACCAACGGGAAAGTCAGAAAATCCCTGTGATTATAGTAAAGCATTAACAATATACTTACTGAGTCAGCCTCAATATTTAGTAACTACTAAATATAGAGATCAATATCATATGATCATATAACTACAGAAAGTAGTTCTGGCCTAAAAATTACTTACCTAACCTCCATTCTGCCTTAGGGTTAAATCAATAAAGAGGATTATAGTTGAACTAATTTTTACTTAAGGAATAAAGGAAAAGATAATCAAATCTTTTGAGAGTCTACCATGTTCTAGGAACTTTGCTAGGCCATTGGCCTGTGTTATTTCATTCAAACCTTATAGAAACCCTGTAAGCTAATTATTAGTATGTTCATCTTACACATGAGAAAATAGAGCCTCAGAGAAGTAAGATCATGTGGCAAAAATAAAACACATAAAAAATATATTGAAGCTGGGGTTTTACTCTAAGCTTATCTCCCAAGTTTTAGAAAAGACAGTGTAGGGAGGTAATGGCTAATTTCCAAATGAAATATAAGAACTGCTAATTAGCATGAAAAGGAAAGAAAGGAAGAAAGGCACTTTCAATATGTAAGGTACCTTATAGGTTCTACCTCATTAATATTAGTCCCATTTTATAAATGTGAAAGTTAAAAAGCTAGGATTGAATTCAATCTTTGTGACTCCACAACTCCTGCTGTCTCTCACTGCACAGAATCACAGAAAGCTAGGAAAAAAGGGTATCGTATCTCATTTAACATCTTCCTTTAGCAGATAGGTGAGTAGAGGCCAATAGGTAAGTGATTTGCCCAAGAGCAAACAAGTTGTCAGTAATCAAGAGTTCTTGTGATTGCTTCCGAGGTTCTTACCCATCACTTAGGCCCTCTGTTCTAAATTACGAGGACTGTCCCTCAAGGTCTATCCTTGTTGAATTTTCATTCTGTCATTCTTCAGGATTACTCCTTTGCTACTCCAAATGCCTATATCTCACTATATCTTTCCTCTCTAGAACAATGATTCCTAACTCTGGTTTTTAAATACTGTTTTGTTAAATCTGCTCCTGTTCACTCTTCATTTCTGTGCATCCATGGTGCTTCCATCCACCCAGTTGCTCATGATAAAAAATGGAAGCCATTCTTAGTAACTCATTCTGTCTCACCTGGCTCACACAATCTATGCCATGATCAATTTAGACTGCCTTTATAATATATGTTCATTTCACTTTGTCTCCATTGTCTGCCATTAATCTGGGCCAAATTACCATCATCTCTCACATAGTTCTATGTAGTTGCCTCATAATATCCCCCACATAACACCACATCTCTCATCACTTTCGTTCTCTTGGGATCTATTCTCAACACAGCCAAAAGTCAGAGAATCTTTTTAAAATACTAATCTTATGTTTTAGATCCTGTTAAACCCCTTCAATGGCTTCCAGTGCACTTCAGATCAAATTTTAAAACTGCAAATGGCCCTCAGGCGCCTGTCTAATCTACCTGAATCGATCTTTCAGTTTTTCTTTGTACTGCTTTCTCCTTCCATCACTATATTTCCAAAACATTGGCTATCTCTCATTCTTTAGACACCTTCAACACAGCCTTCCAGTATTTTACCTGTTTAATTTCATTTCCGGAGAAGCTTGTCCTGTTCTCTCAGTCTATACTGGGTGTCCCTTTAATTTTCAGTTGTCGAACCCTGTATTTTTGCTCTGTTTCACTTGTCTCAATTTCTAAATACCTGCCTATTTTTGTGGTTAATCATTTACCATTTTTCTCCCTCTCTAAATGGTAACGACATAAAGGCAAAGGCTAGGTCTGTTTTGTTCTCTGCTAAATCTTCTGCCTTGTCAAAGTGCCCGAAACACAGAAGTTCATGAATATTTGGTGAAAATATGAACACTTAAGAATAACTCAGTTATTTTAAGGTTTGTAATGGGATTCTCTCAAGGTAGAACTTATTTAAATTGATTTACTTTGATTTTAAAAAATCAAAGTTTTTATACAACACCTGATAATGGCCAGCAGAAAGTGAGAGAAGCACTAAAAAATACAAGTAGAGACAAAGATTAACATGTTATATATACCCCCAAATGTTGTGGAATAAACTTTAAATATGCTTTAATTCCTAAGAACTGTTTAATGAATGACCATTTTCTCTGCCTATACCAAGACATATTTCTTTTAAAATAATGAAAAGTCAGAAAGATCTGGCTTTAGTCTATTTTACCCCAATCCTAGTGTTCCCTGATTAAACCTCACCCTGATAATGATAAAATGTTCATAGAGTGAGTGAAATAGGATTCCTGGCTCACATGAATAGGGCAGATATAGTCACCTACTCAGAATAAAGGATATATATTGGGTTGTCGAAAAAATCATGATGCATTTTTGCAATGAAAAACATAGAAAAATACGTCATGACTTTTCCAACAACCCAATACACACACACACACACACACACACACACAAATACCAGAGGTGCCAAAAAAATGTATACAAGTGGACACTTTGGTCAACATTGCTCAAGCAGTAGTTTACCATAATCAGAAGCATCTGGATGCTGATGGTAACCACTTTGAGCACCTCTTGTAATTGCAGAAGTCAAATGTGACTTATATTCATCTTTTGTTATCAGTATATATTGAGTATTACAATTTTAATAGTTTTTCCTTTCTTAAAATGTATATATATTTTTGGCACCCTCTGTACATACACACACACACACACACACACACACACACATACACACACAAGATGTGACATCAGACTGGTTTTATATACACAAAGCAGAATGTAATAATTCATCAAAAGGTATCTACGTAAGAAAAACATAATAGTAAAGAAATTAGTTCTTGTCAAGCATTTATTGACTGACAGATTGACCTCATGATTCCATTGTGTGCTGATGGAATGTCCTTGACAAAATCACCTGACAAAAATTTTTCTGCTAGCTCCCTGTCAATGAACTACTCATACTGAGCACAATAAACAGGATTATCATGAAATTCAGGTAATTCAAGAAATATCATATATGTATCTATGTGTATATTACATACACCTATATTTGTATGTCAATGTTATTGAAGCAAAAGGAATTGTCTTTAGCATATTGAATTACACAGAAATTCTTCATGTAATTTTCCCTGTATAGACACAGTTAATATCACATTTATTCTCTTCTAAATTCTACTTGAAGAATGCAACTAAATCAACATTTAGACCTAATTTCACTACAATTTTGACAGCGTTATAAGTAACAGACTAGCTCTCAATCAACTCTCCTACCTAAACTTCCTCAAATCTTTTGTGGGATGAGGCAGAGTAAAAGTATTTAAATAACTGAAATAACCCACTAACTTCATCTTGCTTTATGAATCTCATAAAGGGTCTCAACTCAAATGCATAAATTATCCCTTGTGAGTCCCAACTAGGCTTCTGTTTACCAGATGGAAGTAAAAAGTGACAGTGCATGCAACATGTGCTCTAAATCCTGCTGCCAAGATTTTTACAAAATGCTATGTCTCTAAACATCCCACTATAGTCCAGATGTGTTGGGCCTGATCTGAAAAAAAAAAAATAAATAAAACAGCTACAGGTACAGGCAGAAATCTGTTCCAGCTTCTTCAGGAAGGCTTCTTGAAACTTCTTAATGATAGTTAAAATAAAAGGCAGTACAGAGCACAGAGCTAGAGAACATCAGCAGTACCAGGTTGAAAATGCTTGAAAATGACAGGTTATTCTACGCCTCAATCACTGTGCTCTGGAAGCTAGGTTTAAAAAAAAAGTACCTCCGTTAGTTTACAAGACACCTCCTGGCCAGCAGAGGGCAATATCAAGAAAACCAGCAGATTTCCCTTTACATTGATCATTAACAAAGTACTTTCACATGCCTTCTGCTGTGGTCTGAATGTTTGTGTCCCCCCACAATTCATATGTTGGAAACCTAACCCCCAAAGTGATGGTATTAGGAGGAAGGGCCTTTGGGGGACTCCACCTTCATGAATGGGATTTAGTACTTTATAATAGAGGAACGAAAGAGTTCCTTAGCCCCTCTCCCAGGTGAGGATACAATGAGAAGTCTGTGATTGGAAGAGGGCTCTCACCTGACTAGAATGGCGCTCTGATCTCAAGCTCCCAGCCTCCAGAACTGTGAGATACAAACTTCTGTTGCTCATAAGCCACCTAGCCTGTAATATTTTAATATAGCAACCAAAATGGACTAATATACCTTCTTTTATCTAATTCTTACTGCAATTCTGTGATATAGCTATTATTGTTCCCATTTTGCAGATGAAGATAAGACCCTGAAAACTTTACCTTGCCCAGTATCATCACAGCTACTAACTGATAGTCAGCTTTTGCATCCAGTTCTTCATACACCAAATTTAGTACTTTTCCACAATATCACCAGCAAGTTCTATCTACCAAGCTAAGCTCCTAAGGGACTGCTGAATCTTGCGTTTGCTCACACAGATCACATTTCTCAGGCCACATCAACAAGCACTTCTATTAAGAAAGGCTATATAGGGCCGGCCGAGTGTCGCGTTTGTTAAGAGCTGGCTTGGGACTCCAAAGGGCCCCGGTTCGGATTCCACATATGAGGGCCAGTGACACTGCCCTCCACAGCTAAGATGCTGAACAACAGCTCAACCTGGAGCTGGGCTGCCGTGAGTTGCCAGCGCGGCA
>NW_017731434.1:1003991-1009308 GCF_001890085.2 Hipposideros armiger
AACAAAAGGACAGCAACTTGTCTGTTCCCCTTCCCCCAATTCCCCAGCGCTGTTCCCATCCCCCAATTCCCCAATAAAAATCTTTAAAAAAAAGATAAATCAGGCACAGATTCTATTCTTAAGGAACTTATAGTCATGAATAAAAATCACTTTAAAAAGTAAAATAGATGTACAAAATATTAATGGTAGTCTGAGTTTATTCGTTTAATGAATATTTATTAAATGACTAGAATGTGTTAGACACTGTGCTGGATATTTGAACATACAGCAACGAATAAGACAGTATGATCTTTGTTTTCATGGTGTTTATTTTTTAAAAATACAAACATTAAACATGTAATTATAAGAGTGACGAGCATTTCAAAGAATACTTATAATATGTTTTGTAAGCATATACCTGACAAATTCTGTTTGTAGGTGTTTTTTCTTTCAACTCTTCTGACTTTTCAAAATGTCAAAAATGCTGAGAATATTAATCTTATAATCAGATAAATATAAACAAATATCATTTTTTAAATACAAGATTAAAAGGGACATGTCTCATAAGAGATACAGGTAAGTAAATATGAGAATTCAGAGGAAGAAGGAATTGCTTCCTGTAAGTGTGATAAGGGGCGACTATATGGCCTAGTGGTATTTGAAGTGAGGAATGACATCAGAATTGTGCTATATATCTCTTTGAGCATGAGAGACTTATCAATTATATGCAGGGTCAATGCAAACCGGTTTTCCTAACTGGGAGAAATTATGAAAATGGACATTTTTGAAAACTCAGAAGAGTAGAAAAAAAACTCATCCTTCTGATGCTAAGTGTGAACTTGTCACTTACATTGGTCAAGAAAATGTTAGTACAAGTATGTCACTTCCTTGAAAAAGCTTTAAAAGCCAGTGATTAATTTGTCTTCCTTTCTCCCTGTCAAAGTAATTCTAAAAGCTCATGTCAGAACAGAGCCTCCATCGGCATGGGTGCCTGAGTGGCTCTGATGAGCCAGGTCGATGTTGACTTGTCTCACACATACACCATGAACTGGGAAATAGACTCTTCCTGTGTTCTGACACAGGCAGTTTTGAACTGTTTATTACTACAGAGTAACAGAACTTACCCGGAGCGATGCAGTAGGGAAAGGATGGATTGTTCAATAAATTCTTAGTCAAATGAGTATTTATTAGAAAAAGTGAAATGGGATACTTATGCCACAGCATACACAAAAATCAATTCCGTACAAATAAAACACTTAAATTAAAATCTTTAAAACTTTTAAAGAAAACATAAGGTGACATATTTATGATCTTAGTCTTGAAATTACATCTGAAACCAAACACAAAAAGTCTTAGCCATAAAAGGAAACAATGGTAAATTTGACATAAAAATGCATGTTATAGATACAACACCAAATTCCGGATACATAAAAGAAGAAAATGATAATTTGGTTTTTATCCAAGTTTAAAACTTCCACTTTATGAAGAGAATAAAAAGACAACAATAGACTGGGAGAAAATATTTGCAAATCACATACCTGATGGAGGACTTGTAGCCACAACATATAAACAACTCTCAAAATTCACTAATAAGAAAACAACATAACCCATTTTTTTTAATGAGCAAAGATATGAACAGACACTTCACCAAATAAGATATATAGATTAAGCACATGAAAAAATGCTTAGCATCATTAGTCACTATTAGTTATTGCAAATTAAAACAAGTTAAGATGTCATTACACACCTCTTAAAACAGATAAAAGAAAAATTTTGATCATAGTAAATGTGGCAAGAATGTGGAACAATTGGAACTCTCACACACTACCAATTGGAATGCAAAATGGTATAACCACTTTGACAGTTTGTCAGTCTTATAAAGTTAAACAAATCTACCATGAGATCTAGACATTACATCCCTAGATATCTACCCAAGAAAAATGAAAGCATATGTCCACACAAGACATATATATGAATGTTAATAGCAGCCTAAAAAGTTATGCAAAACTAAAAAAAATACATGTAATAGAACAATTTTTTTAAAGCAAGGGAAAGACGATCCAGGATGCTGGTTATCTGAGGAGGTGGGAGAGGGACAAGAGACAGAAAGAACAAAGTTTAATTCTACACCAGGGGTCAGCAAACTTTTGAGACGGAAGAGCTGCCAGGGGTTGGCAAACTGCAGCTCGTGAGCCACATGCGGCTCTTTGGGTACATACATGTGGCTCTGAAGTACAATTGAAAATGAAAATAAAACTATCATAGTTTCATTTATAATATTACTTTAAATTTTCCTTATTTGTAAAAATATATTTATGGCTCTCGAATAACTTTTAAATTGTTGTGAGGGTCAGGATTGGCTCTTCCAGGGTCAGCAAACTTTTGAGAGGAAACATATCCAAAGAGCCACATGTGGCTCACGAGCCGCAGTTTGCCGACCCCTGTTCTGTACCATTGGTAGTGTCTGGTTTTTAGCAGGGTAGTGTGTTCGTGGATGACCATTGTATAATTATGTTTCCAAATTTATATTAATTTTATATTGCATATATTATTTTATATGTGGCAAGAATTTTAGTAATAAAATAATTTCAATAAAAATAGAGTAGACAGAACACAATGGGGTGATGAGGAAAATTCATATTTTATATAGGATTGCCAGGGAATGCCTCACTGAGAAGATAACATTTTAGCAGAAACCTCAAGGAAATGAGGGAGTAGGCAATGCAGCTATTTGAGGGGAGAGCATTCCAGTAAGAGAGCAGCAAAGGCCCTGAAGCCCAAATGTGCTTAACATGCTACAGGAATATTGAGGAGCCCAGTGTGGTTGAAGTGAAGCGACCACAGAGTAAATTGACTGAAGACAGAATGGCTGTGACTTAGGTAAGAGTCAGATCAGATAGGGCTTTCTAAGATAAGTATGGAGTTTGGATCTTATTATGAGTAATATTGGAAACCACTGGAGGATTTTAATTAAGAGAGAGTGACATGATCTGATTCCTTTTTAAAAGGATAGTTCTAGCTGCTGTGTAGAGAATAGATTGTAGAAGGCAAAAATGGAAGGTGATAAAAAACAGCTGAAAAATAATTACAGTAGTCCAGGTAAGAAATGACAGTGTTAGCTGTAGTAGGAAATTCGAGGTGGATTAGATGTTAGATATGAGCAGAACTGACTATATAATTTACAGAGTCTCGTGTAAAATGAAGATACAGGGCCCTCTTGTTCAAAAATTATTAATAATTTTGAGTTAGGTCGAATCTTGCTTGCCTTCACTCAGTTACCTGTGTATGAATCCAGTGGTTGTTCTTGGTTCTGCTTCTTTTAACAGTTTTAAACTGATGTTCATGAAGAGCAGTGAGGACCTAGAACTGCACAACTACTAAAAGGAAATCCTACCTAAGAAAGTGCATTTCTTTACCAGAGCTGTCATACCTCCCTTTGGGCCCTCTGCTGGAAAAGTAGAATCAAATCTCAAATAATGCCTTTTAGTTGTATTCTCTACTATTCAAGATGGAGGTCATACTGTATCACACCTCTGTGAATGTAACATTCCTTGTACCTGCTTTATGATATACAGTAATGACACTGCATTTAATGACTTTATTCTAGAATATTTTCTTTCCAGATGATGATTGAGAAGCTACTAAAAAAAATAGTGCCAGATACCACAACAGGAAGAGAACGTTGCTATTTTCTGGGTTTTTGTTTTTTAATTTTTTCTTTCTTTTTTTAGTGGCATATGCTGGATATCTCTATAACTTTGTTCAGAACCCAGAAAAGCAATTGCTTCTACTGGTAAACAACATACTACTATTGGTCTTTTTGTATAAATATATATATATANAAAAAAAAAAAAAAGAAACAAAGAAAAGCTATACAACTGTGCAAGTGTGAGTGGTGGACAACATGGTACCTGATCACTAATTGAATTATCCTATGTAGTACCTCCAGTTCTGAGACACACTGCCAAAATGGGAATATGGCCTTGAATGAATTAATTTTATCTCCTGAGCCCCTGCAGAAGGTTGAGATTTTTGTTTCATTTTGTTAATTTTCTTCTATTCTTTGACTCTCATAACCCTGTTCTCTTTTGCTCTTTTATTAAAATATAATGTGTTGTCTTAAGAGACAGCTCAGTTAAAACAAAACTAAAATCCATATTTTAGCTAATAATGATCCACATATTTTATTCTAATATCACACTCCTTATTTCAATCTGTCCTGTAAGACTCGTATGTGATCTCATATCTTTCATAAAACCTTTTTTCATACTCAGATCTTCCAAGGATTTAAGAGAAAAGGCTCATCTCTGTCTAAAGAATGTAAACCACGGTATCAATTGAGCATAACACTGTTGTATAAGAGAAAAGATTCTTTCCCCATTATGTCTTCTAACATATCTTGTATTATATGCCATTATGTTTATATTATTAAGCAAATCATCCAAAGCTTTAAAATAAAGCAAAAAGAAGACAATACGTTCTTTCAATGTTATACTGGAGCACTGTCCAGCAGGTTTATTTCCAAGGATTGTTTGAGTATCTAGGGGTGCATAGCATTGTTTGACTGCTGGTCAAGGGATCAAACGCTGTGATATTTCATGTTATTTTGCAGATTTTTATCCAGTAAAACTTCAAATGACTTCTGTCTAGGACAAAAGGTAAACTCAAGGATTATGGGCATGCTCTCTAGGACACTAACCAGTTTGAGAACATGGAGATCTTACTCCAACATTCTTTCTTCACTGCTTGTAAGTATTCAGTCCTCAAACGCTCTTTGAATCAGTTTTATTATCCTACTAACTCTCTTATTGAGTTAAATCTTGGCACATGTCCACTATATATTTGTATGAAAATTATGTTTTTGAACTTTTTAAAAATTATATGAGCACTTACTATGTATTGTATGCTTTTTTTAAATGAATTCTTACTTAATTCCCCAAACAATCATATAAAGTAGTATGATTACTCTCAATGTGAAAATGAAGAAATATAAGCTTGAAATATGAAAATGAAGAAATACAGAGTTGAAGGGATTTTCCTGAATTTACACAGCTAGAAAATGATGGAAATGGACTTTAAACTCAAATTTCTTATCTATAGCCTGAGTCATGGTCAAAAAGATGTTTTTGCTGGAGCTGTAAGAAATCCTTGTCTGTTCTGAGATAAGGTCAAAAAGCAGCAGAAGAGGAGTGAATATCCATGAGCAAGGTGCTGTTTGTTACCATGTCTTCATATAACAGACTGACTGAATACTATTCATTCATATACTCATTCAATACATATTTATTTATTGAGCACCTATTATGTGTTAAGTACTGTGTTTATTAATTGGGGGGGG
>NW_017731434.1:1013663-1114403 GCF_001890085.2 Hipposideros armiger
TATATATGATCTTTAGCTGTGCTGTCAGCTTTGGAAAAAGTATCCCAGTTGTACCATGTTGAATTGGCATTGCATAGAAATTAATTTTTTTCCATTTTTATAGTAGTAACACATAGTATTAAATATGTAAGGTCTTAGCTACATGGGTTTTATCACAGAAAGTAAAATGTATTTTCTAATAACAGAATTATTAATAATTTTGAGATGACAATGGCAAAGCATTAAACCAACCATGGACCCCTTCTATAGGCAAAGTTCTGTGTAATGTACAGGTCACATATCCATGAAATTGGTTCTGAGTGTTCGAGGAAGAAGAGAGTGAATAATTACTCCAAAGTTTTTATCCTATCAACTGGAAGAATGGCTCTATTCTTTACTGAGATTGGGAGAACTGAGGGAACAGTAGTTTCAAAAGACAGAAATTAAGAGTTTGGCTATGTATGTGTTAAATATAACATATCTATAGGTCATCTGAATGGAAATATTAAATAGGTGGTTTAATATACAATACAGGGGACTGGTTGAGACTCAATATATAAATGTGAAAGATGTCAACATATAGTATAGGGTTCTGGATAAAATTATCAAGGAAAGGAGCATAGATAACAGTTCTCAAATGTGAGCTCTCCAACACCAATAATTAGAGTTTGAGAAGATAAAGAGTAACCAGAGAAGGAAGTTCAGGAGTAGCCAGTGATGAGAAGGACAAGGAGGCAATGGTAACCTAGAGAGCAAGTGAAGGCAAGTCCCAGAATAAGAGTGATCCCCTTTGTCAAATGATGAAGATTCTTCAACTAATTTTGGGGATGATAAGTAACCATTGGGTCTGGAAAAGTGAATCTTATGGGAGGTTTTGATAAAAGCAATTTTGGTGAAATGGTGGGGACAAAAGCATTTTTTGGAATGGGTTTAAGAGAGAAGTATAGGAATGGACATGGACACAGTATAGAAAATTTCCAGAATTTTTTTCTGTAAAAAGGCACCAAGAAATGGGTTTGAATAAGCTACTACTAGCTTTAATCCTTGTACTTACCCTGAAAACTAGCATTTTTCCCATATAACAGATGAAGAAACTGAAAAATTGGGGAAGATAAATGATACCCAACACCACATTACTAATGATAAAACACCACATTACCAGGATTTGTACTCACGTGTTTGGTCTCAAAAATGCAATGATTCTGTTCATTTAAGACACATCACAGTCATCTTGGTGTCTATTAGTTTAAGCAAGGGTGGTAGCCTATATTAAAATATATCCTTATTCTAGATTAGAGTTTCTAAACATGTGCTGTGTGAGTTCAATAGGACATTAATAGACACTACAGAGAAAAGGGTTTCTGTGATCAAATATATACCCCAAATCTCAGACTAAATGAAATTCAACAGGTTTTTAAAATTCAGACTCCAAGGTAACGTGAGCACATAATAAAATCTTTCTCCTTACTCCAAATACATAAGTAAAATATAAATACAAGTTTAGAAACACTTAGACATACTCAAAACAAGATTTCTATGTCCTAAGATGAAGAACAAATTCAGAGTGGCAAGTAGGACCAGTAGATTTCAGATAACAGACATGACAACTGAGGGTTGGAGAGAAGGCTTTCCAATAACCACAATTAAATAGGGTAATAAATGTACCCCACAATCGGGGTAAACAAACATTGGGTTTTCCATGTGAAGTTGGCATTTGGCACCATATTTTCAATAAAGAATCAGACGTATAACCACTCTCTTTGACTCTCTGATTTCATCTGGAAAAATACTGCATTGACCAGTAAAGATTAAAAAAAGAAAAAAAAACACTAGGCCTGTGATATTGTCTATTACAATAAGAAACATATATTTGATCTTCCTCCAGTTTCAAGCAGAGTTCCTAAAATCTCTCCAAAGATGGGAGCAATTGAGGTGTCTTTTTTATGTTAATGAATTGACTTTTACACTGTACCTAAGGCTGGGGCTGGTTGCCAAGAGAACTAACCAAGTGAATTGAGAATTGGAACTCTCAGTCCCACCCGGCTTCCATCCCCACAGAGGGAGCAGAGGGGCTGGAGGTTGAATCAATTTCTAATGGCCAATGATTTAATCAATATGCCTATGTAATAAAGCCTCTATAAAAACAAAAAACCCAAAAGGAGAGGTTTGGAGAGCTTCTGGGTTGATGAACATGTGGGGATTGAGAAAAAGTGATGGATTTGGAATCGGCATGAAGTTCAGCGCCCTTTCCCCATATCTTGCCCTGTGCATCGCCTTCATTTGGCTGTTCTTAAGTTACACCCTTTTATAATAAGCTGGTGACCTAGTAAGTAAAATATTCTTCTGAGTTCTGCCACTTGATCTATAGACTCAAAGCAACCCCAGTCAAAAGCTTAAACTGTGTGTGTGTGTGTGTGTGTGTCTGTGCATGTGTGTGCACATGCATGTGCAAATGTAGGACTAGAATAGCATTTTCAATAATGTATGGAAATTCATAGAGCCAAAAACAGCCAAGATTTACCAGATATGAAAATGTATTATAAAGCTGTAGTAATTAAGTCTGTATAGGGTTACAGTTTAAGTAATCCTATTAAGAAATCCATGTTGAGATGACAGCAAAAAATACAAACAATTCAACTTCTATCTTGTTTCTATATGCTCCCTAACAGATTCTGGTGTTTCATATGGCATTAGGCTATGTTTCTGTTTCATAATAATTAAACAAGTAAGACAAAAAGTGTTGATAGATGTCACTTGAAAGGGAGTTATGCTATAGGACTGTCCCTGTGCTCTTTATATTGAATATTCTTAATAAACAACATTGAATGATGACAGACTTGAGTTTCAAAATTATATCAATAATTATTTTCTTTAAATTTTCACATACTATGCATTTTATAAAACACATCTCATAGATATTATCATATTTAATCTTTATAACATTATAACATTTAATCTTTATATCTTATTTAATCTATATAACAGAGAGACTATAATTTGGGGTGGAATAAATTGGAATTCATTGTTGTCTGAAGCTAATAGGATGTAATGGCTTGAATTAGGTTTAAAAAATGAGTTATGCAAATATGGATTGAAGGGATCTAGTTTAATAACAATTTTTAAATTGAGTTGGAAAGAGTCTTAATATGAGAAGAAAATACTAAACAGAATTGATAAAAGTGTTTTAGTCTGTTTAATGTAGCAAAATATGCATTTCAAGGGAAGTGATGGCAAGCTATACCC
This sequence comes from Hipposideros armiger, assembly GCF_001890085.2. Taxonomy (NCBI): domain Eukaryota; kingdom Metazoa; phylum Chordata; class Mammalia; order Chiroptera; family Hipposideridae; genus Hipposideros; species Hipposideros armiger. The sequence continues at coordinate 1,016,886 of NW_017731434.1, forward strand.
TGCATTGGTCAGATAATATTAGGAATGCTGTGTTCAGCTCTAGGTACCATATTTTAAAGAACCTTAATAAACTAGAGAACATCTGCTGGAGAAAGACCAAGAAAATTAAAAAATTAAAACTGTCATGAAAGGAATGGTTGAGATTAGCCTGGAACATAAAAGCTTTCATCAAATATTTAAAAAGGCACTACAAAAAAGAGAAAGAATTACTTAATGTTGGCTCAGAGAATAGGTATATGGCCAACAGATGAGAATTATAGAAAGGTATATTTCAACTCAGTAAAGGAAGAACTTTCCTAATAGTAATTCAAAGTGTTCGACTTTAACCTCAAGGTTCGATATTGTACAGATTAAATATTCAGATAAGTGCCTGATTTTTCATTCTTATTTATTGAGGCATAACCTGCATAGAATAAAGTGCACTGATCTGAAATGTATATAAACCACCATCCAAATCAAGATGGAGTACATTTTCCAGAACGCCAGAGATAAGAGCTGTGCTCTCATGGAGTTTACAATCTAAAGGAGTAGGCAAAGATTAGAGAAGTACAATATTGTATGGCAACAGGGAAGTTCTGAAGTTCTGTGAAAGCATCTAACAGGGAATTTAACCTAATCTAGGGGTGAGGTGAAGTATCCCAGGATGAGACATTTAAACAGAGACTTGAGAGATGAGGAGAATCCTGGCAAAGGATGAGTTTGTATTGGAAATTTTTGCAAGATGGGTACAATATATGCAACTTCAAAAGGCAAGAGGGAGAGCATAGAATGTTCAAGAAACAGAAACAGAAGGAAAACAGAATAAAAATTCAGATAAATAAGCACCAAGCAAATGCATTATTTTCCTTTAGCTGACTCTAAATAAGTTCTATCATCTTCATATGATATTGATGAGAAATAAACTGATTGACTCAAGTAAATAAATAAACAAAAGAATATGGTAATTTTTTTCCTCGTGTCTGAGTTTCTCCAAACCTTCTATTTGGGCCAAAGTTCTTCTTTCCTAACTGTCCTCTCTACTCATGCCCAGTCTCCCTGTTTTTGAGGGGTTTTTTAAAAGATTTTGGGGGGAATTGGGGGAGGGGAAGAGCATTGGGGAATTGGGGAAGAGGAGCAGACAAGTTGTTGTCCTTTTTGTTCTTCTGTCTAGTTGTGGAGGACGCCACTTCACTGGCCCATGTTGGTATTATCATTGAGCTCTTCCCGGGTGAGGCAGTCACTCGCAAGCCATTGGATGGCCACTCACGGCAGCTCACGCTGGCTGCCAGCCGCTCATGCTGGCTGCCAGCCACTCACAGTGGCTCATGGTAGCCCACTGCAGCAGGGGCTGCAGCCTATGACATCGCCAGCGACACGGCCGTCCAGCTCCAGGTCAAGCTGTTGTTCACCATCTTAGCTATAGAGGGCACAGCATCACAGGCCCATGTGGGATCCGAATCGGTGGCCCTGCTACTCAGAGCTGGCCTCCCAATCCAACTCTTAATCAACGCACCACTTGGCCAGCCCCACTTTCCCTGTTTTATTTCTTATATCTTGTGGTACCTGGTCTTTCCAGCTGGTGTTACATAAATGTTTCTCTTGATATTCTGCAGGTTTTAAGGCAAAAGACTTGACTCTTACTTCCTCAAGAATGAGAAAGAGGACGAAAAAAGCAACTGATACTTTGTTAGGAAACATCTTTATGGAATAAAAATTAATAAATTACATCATGTGTCCCAGTCTAGAAAAGCAGTCTCATCAAAGTGCTATTAACTATTAAAAAAAAGTTCTTATTTAAAAATACTAATAATTATTATAAATTAAGACATCAAAAATTGTGGGGCAGTCTTTTTAATTGTACACACAAATTTTGTGGCGTGCCTGATTTAAACTTCCTCTGAGGTGTAATAGCTAAATTCAATGAAAGCTTACTCTGAACCAGGCACTGTCCTAACATCTTTACGTGTATTTATTTACGTAATTCTTACAACAACCGATCTAATGGCTACTATTATCATAACTATTTAACGAATGCGGAAATTGCCCAGGGTCACATAGCTAGGAAAAAAGTGTCTAATCCAGGCAATCTGGCTTCAGATCTTTCAGCTCTGAAAGAGTGCTTGTTAATGACAATAATGAAAAAATTATTAACTGTAGGAAATATCTGGTTTGCAGAGCTCCTCCTATATATCATTGAGGCCATTTATGGAGAGTACTGTAGAGTGCCATATATCTTTTCTTGCCTAAATAAGCCCCATAAAGACTTTCTGAAAAAGGCAGAAGCCTAAATTCCCTTCCTCACAAACCCTCTATTTCCTAGCATGGAAGAATGGTGGTTAAAAGATACCATGGAGCCTCTTAGGAGCAGTGGCAAGAGGAGAGTTATTGTTCTTATAGCCACGAGCAATCTTAAAGAGTGAGGTTGGGGCCGGCTGAGCGGTGCGTTGGTGGCTTGGGACGCCAGCTCTGAGCAGCAGGGCTCCGGTTCGGATCCCACATATGAGGGCCAGTGATGCTGCGCCCTCTACAGCTAGGATGGTGAACAACAGCTCGGCCTGGAGCTGGGCTGCCGTGAGTCGCCAGTGACAGTGTAGGCTGCAGGCCCTGACTGCAGTGGGCTGCCATAAGCTACTGTGAGTGGCTGGCAGCCAGCGTGATCTGCCAAGAGCCACCGTGAGCGGCTGCTGTCCAGTAGCCAGCGACCGATCAGCCTCATCCAGGAAGAGCTCGGTAATAATACCAACATGGGCCAGTGAAGTGGTGTCCTCCACAACTAGACTGAAGAAAAAAAAGATAGCAACTTGTCTGTTCCCCTTTCCTGATCCCCCAATGCTGTTCCCCTCCCCCAATTCCCCAGTAAAAAAATCTTAAAAAAAAATAGAGTGAGGTCGGTCTTAGGATTTCTGCTTCTGTCTTTGCCATCTTGATTCCTTTTGATCAGCTCCATCTTTCACCTCAATCCTGGGTTCCCAGTGTCCTTGGCTGCCTCCCTCTTCACTTTGCCCTAGAGCACCTTTTCAACTCTCTCCCAACTCTGACCCACTAATCTGTAAAACTACCTTGTGTATTAATTAGTTGTCTCTTATATCGTTGCTGTAATGTAATAATAAAAGCACTAGATTTGGAGTCGAAGTTTCTATCTGCCATTAGCTATATGACCCCAGGGAAAGTTACATAACTTCTCTGAATCTCAGTTCCTCTTTGCTAATAGGAGAATGACAATGGCCCACAGAATTGTCATAAAGAGCTTCATAAATTATCATGTTCTGGGGAAAAGTAAAACATTATTGACATGTGAGTGAAAAATTCTTTAAAGGAGCCTTATTTTTGGAGATAACATCATGAATCCCATAGGATGTATCTTTATGTTAAGAATGTCAGTTGAAATAATATTGAATATTAACTGTAATCAAAAATAAATAAATTAAAATATTTTTAAAAAAAGAATGTCAGATGATGCAGGGAACTCATGTAGGAGTTAATTTGGGGGCTGAAATGATCTTTCTATGTCCTTCAAACAAACATCAGAACCAGGTATTTCTTCTTCCCACACAATTCCATATGATACTCAGGTACTCAGTTTAAAGTGTATGTATCTACCATAAAGGACACTTACCTTCCAGCCTCTTAGCAAATACAGCTTCTGAATCATTGGGGGTATGAGGAGCGAGCCTACTAGGTGCTGTTTGGTTTTGTACTGTCCTAATCAACCTTCTAAACAGTAAATTGTTCTGCGTGCACATCCTAACAAACATCAAGCCTCCAAGAGGTCCCACAGACATTTCAGCAAGATGCCTTCATTTGGTACAAACCCCAGATTACCGCCAGAAGGCTGTTTTGTGTTTTGAATGGCTAGAAAATATACTACCTTTTAAAACTGTAATTAAGTATTGCTTTCTTAAGCATAAGTCATTGAATTTGGTCATATACCACCTCTACGTTTGTTGATATAAATTTGTATTTGGGAACATTAATAGCAGAATGTAATCTACAACTCCCATCCACACAAATTGCAGCAAATGACAGTTCATCAAATTGCTGTGCTAAAAGGAAAACAGAAATGGTTGTGGACATAAAGCAAACACAGCATTCCAAAAATAATTACAGAGTTGTCACCTTAAAATATCCAGTTGTTTCTCATACGTGATCAGTAGTAAGTCAAGTCACTTTCATCTCACATTATATTTCATTGACTTTGTAGTTACCAATTTCCCATTTTTGGGGGTGTTAATTTTAGAAAAGTTGGGGTTTTTTCTTTATTCTTCTGCAAAAAAATGTAACATATAAAAATAATATTAAAACATTTATATGGATACACAAATTTAATTTGTGGAAACTTATATGCCACTGATGTTATATGATTTATGAACTCAAAATATAACCTACTAACTGTTGAAAATTTCATGTATTTTATAACCCTAGGAAATACAGTCAGTTTTTCATTTGTTTTGTTTTGCTTTTGAAGTAACACTCTCAAACATATTAAAGTTATTAGGAAACAGGCTTTTTAAGCTTCCACAGTCCTATGCTAACTTTAGTTTTAAATAAATTATTCTACACATGCACAAAGCTTACATAAATGCTCACACAATATACAAGTATCTTACATATTAAGTTTACATCAGAAAAGCTAGAGAACACACCCGTTTCTCAACACATAACTAAAAAAACAAAACAAAACAGAACTTTAAAATCTATGTTTAGCCCTAAATAACTCTGAAGTAAAGAAGACTGATAAGATCTGCCTAGAAGCCAACAAGTACACAAACATGGAAATGAAGAATTGTCCCCTAAAATAAAAATATAATCAAAATGCTTATCAATAAAAGTCTACAGGTCTCTATGCTTTAATGACTTTCAGAGCTAAATAGAAGTGATCCCAGTTTTCTTCCAAACCTTTTGTAACCATTTTACACCACGATACAACCAAATTAAAAGTTCCCCAAAAGCTGATGAATCCTATAGTGTGTTCGATTGTTTTATGTAAGCTCAACTCAGAGGGGGAAAGTCAAAAGGGGTTGATGTTTAATGCTAATTTTGATTGCTAATGCTTACAATAAATTAAGTCAACCACTTTCTAAGTTCCAGACTGCCACACATGATCTAAACAGCTCTGTGGGGATAAAACACTTTAGAAGCTTATAATTCCTACAGAGTGTTTTGATTATTTTATACAAACTAAACTCAAACAGCAAAAAATTTCACAAGGGAAATTGTTGTGTGGTTTAAGGCCACATAATCTGGTTTCAGCTCTTGTCTTTGCCTTGAGTTAAAGGCATACTCATTAACTTGAAACAATAAACTCAAACCTTAACATTTCTGGAAAGAATTCAATTCAGGACTTTGGCAAGATCAATGGTAAATATTACACACAGGCTCAATGTGATCTTGTACAGATATCCAGGACATGTAGGTCATGTAGGCAATGCCAAAGTTTTAAATGAGCAACAGATACATCACATATCATTGCCTTCTATATGTGAGCGGCCCCCTCACACTCACACACACACACACACACACACACACACACACACACACACACACACAGTTTTTTCCAGCTTTTCCAGTTTTCCAGCTTTCTCAGTACTGAATTATAAGCTGTGGTTATAACTTAAACTTTTATTTAGACTAGAGATGTAGAATAGAGTTGGAGTGGTATTCATTAAAGACCACATTAAGAAAAACTGGACCATGTAAAAGTAGACTTAAAAAATCACTATCCATTTGGGGTTTCTAGTCAAAAAGGAATGACACAGGCTAAGTAAGCAACCTCCTAACACCTCAGTCAAATGTGATGGAATGGGATAAGGCATTAACACAGAGAAAAGAGAAAAGAATGATTTTTTTAAATGGGTATCTTTTTTGTTTTCTTTTGTTAAAAGTAATGTGAGTTGAATTTAGGTGAAAGAAATAGTAAGATGCAGCATATCGAAAAGAGACGAGAACACTGTAGGAATGAGTAGAGAAAAAAGAAGGCCTAAGAAAGCAATGAGACTGAGGAAGGAAGAAATGATGTTCCCATGGAAGGGTAGTCCACAGCTCAGCACAGACAAGGGAATAATGGAACGTGGTGATTCTAAACATCAAAATTGTAACTCTCCCACACCAGCTGCACATTTTTCTTTGTAATAGCGAGGCTGAAAATCACTAATTCATGCTGCACTAGCTAGCCATTGTAATGTTTTAAAAAATTATCATATATTCACTTTTTTTAAAGTTAGCCTATTTTGTTATGTTATAACAAAATAAAGAAAATATCATTTTAAAATATCAAATTAAAAATAGGTTTGCCAAAACAAATGGTTTGCCAAAGAGAATCCCATCATTCTAAGTCCATCTCCCCAAATTTCAAAATTTTACTGAATTGTAAGCAAGACATCTTTTGCCTTCATACCCACCCCACCCCCGTGCCAGTCTAGTCCCTAACCTCAAACACCATGAACTTTGAGAGCATTTGTAAAATAAGCCCTAATTCTATCTATATTGTCCAAATCAGACACATATTTTCTCATGTGTGCTAGACATCAGGTTAGGCCCATTTTTATATGTCTTAATTTTGCTATAATATCACTGAGTATTAAGAAGTATAATGTTATGGAACTGTATTTCAGGTCCCCAAACATAGTACCATATATATGCCATAAGTGCAACTCAACTATCAACTCAAAAGTCTTCTACCTGCCACTTATCTACTGTATTATCATTTACTCATTTAGTTGATCAGGATTCACTGAGTGCCTATTATATGCCAGGCCCTGGCACTGTAAACAAAACATTCGTGGATCCTATGCTTTGAGGAGCCTAGAGCCCAACAGGGTATTCTGACCAGTTTCAGTATAATATGATATAAATGCTAGGATATGGGAAACACAAACTGTTATAGGAGCACATAAAGGGAACACTTAATTGATGGGGGTTAAAGTAGAAAGATAAAGAAGGCCTCCTGTGGCTCAGGAGACATGAGACAGGTGAAAGTTAGCTTCTAACTTGTCTCCTATAATCCCTTCCAAAATCTTATCAGTTTCTAGAAGACTTCAACTATTTTTCAAATATGTCTTTGGCTTAATCAAATCCTTTCATGGCACATTCTGCTTTAAACTCTTGCTATTCTGATCATTATTTCAATGTTCTTTATCCATCTAAAAGAGTTTACCGGTGCCCTTGGCCTTTTATTTTTTAGCTAATAGCTAACATTTATCAAATGCTTACTGAGGACTAGGTACTCATTCTATGTGTTTTGCCCACTTTATCTCAATAATCCTCCTGACAGCTTTATGAGACAGGTAATATTACTGTCTTCATTTCACAAATGAGGAGACAGAGGCTTAGGGAGTTTCAGTAATTTACTCAATGTCAGATAGCTGATAAATTGTAGAGCTAAGACTTGTATCTGGGTCTCCTCTGAATCCTAAATCTGCATTCTCAGCCACTACACTCTAATGCCTTCTTCCCTTCTGTTCCTTCAAAGCCTGGGTTAATCCCATCTCCACCATGCATCCCTTTCTGCAGAAGTCCTGATGAATGCCACCAGGCACAAGGAAAAAAAGGTACAACAACAAAAGTGAAAAAGTCATCCCCACCTTAATATAAAAACCAGACAAAGATATTAAAAGAAAATAAAAACTACAGACCAATGTCTCCCATGGAGATAGATGCAAAAATCCTCATTAACAGTGTATGAGGGCTCCTTTTTCTCCAAATCCTCTCCAACACTTATTTCTTATCTTATTGATAATAGCCATTCTAAAAGGTGTGAGGTGGTGTCTCCCTGAAAAATTAAGAATAGAGCTACCATAAGACCCAGCAATACCTCTTCTGTGTATCAACCCCCAAAAATGTGAAAACATTTATTTGTAAAAATATACTCATATGGTGATGGAAGACTAGACTTTGGGTGGTGAGCACATAATGTAATGTATAGATGATATATTATAGAACTATACACTTGAAACTTATATAATGTTATTAACCAATGTCACCCCAATAAATTTAATAAAAACCAAAATATTAGTTAATTGAATCCAACAATGTACAAAAAGAATTATATACCATGACCTAGTAAAATTTATTCCAGACATGTAAGGGTGATTCAACCTTCAAAAATTAATGTAATCCATTACCTTAACAGGCTAAAGAAGAAAAAGCCCATGATCATATCAATAGATGCAAAAAAGCATTTGACAAAACCCAATACCCATCCATGATAGAAACTCTCAGCAAACTAGGAATAGAGGGGAATTTCTTCAACTTAGAAAATCTACAAAAAACCTAGAGCTAACATCATGTGTAATAGTGAAAAACTAGAAACCTTCCCACTAAGAACAAGAGCAGGGCAAGGATGTCCCCTCTCACCACTGCTTTTCAATAGTACTGGAAATCATGGAAGTCCAAGCTATGTGATTAGAGAAGGAGAGGAAAAGGAAGGGAAGGGAAAGGAAGGGAAGGGAAGGGAAGAGAAGGGGAAGGGGGAAGGGGAAGGGAAGGGAAGGGGAAGGGAAAGGAGGTATACAGATTGTAAAAGAAGAAATAAAACTGTCTTTGTTCACAGAAGACATGACTGTCAATGTAGAAAATACCAAAGAAAACTCCTGGAACTAACAAGCAAATATAGCAAGGTAGTAAAATGCACAGTTAATATACAAAAGCCATTCACTTTTCTATATACCAGCAATGAGCAATTGAAATTTGAAATTAAAAACACAATAACATTTACATTGCAGCCCCCAAAATGAAATATTTAGGTATAAATCTAATAAAATATGTATAAGACCTGTATGAGAATTGTGAAACTGATGAAAGAAATCAAAGAACTATATAAATGCCTAACCACTATGCTGTACACTTGAAACTAATATAAAATAACATTGAATGTCAACTATAATTTAAAAATATATATATAGTCACAGGATAAAAAGTATAGCATAGGGAATACAGTCAGTGATATTGTAATTGCTATGTATGACGTCAGATGGGTAGTCGGCTTGTTGGGGTTATCACTTTGTGAGGTGTGTAAATGTCTAATCACTATATAGTTTTGTATATCTGAGACTAAAATAAAAAAACAAAATAAATGTTGAAATTAAAAGAAAAAGAAATAAAAAAAGAACTAAAAATTGGAGATCTTCCATGTTCATGGATAGGAAGACTCAAAATTGTCAAGATGTTAGTTCTTTCTTCTTGATAAATAGATTAAATACAATTTCAATCAAAATCCCAGCAAATTATTTTGTGGCCATCTGAAGTGTATGTGGGGCGGCAAACTAACACAGCATTGAAAAAGAAGAACAAAGCCAGAGGACGGACACTATTCAATGTCAAGACTTATTATAAAGCTACAGTAATCAAAACAGTGTGATATTGATGAAGAACATACAAACAAATCAGTGAATAGAGAGCCCAGAATAGAGAGCCCAGAAATAGATCCATACAAATATAGTCAACTTGACAAAGGAGCAAAGGCAATACGATGGAGCAAAGATAGTCTTTTTAACGTATGGTGCTGAAACAACTGAAAAAACATAGGTAAAAATATGACTCTAAACACAGACTTTGTACCTTTAACAAAAACTAGCTCAAAATAAATGATAGACCTAAATGTAAAACTATAAAATTCCTAGAAGATAACATAGGATAAAATCTAGATGACCTTGGCTTTGGTGATGACTTTTTATATACAATACCAAAGGCGTGATCCATGAAAGAAATAATTGATAATCTGGACTTCATTAATATGAAAAACTTCTGTGAAAGACACCACTAAGAGAATGAAAGGACAAGCCACAGACTAGGAGAAAATTATTTGCAAAAGACATATCTGATAAAAGAACAGTATCCAAAATATGGAAAAAAAAAACTCAACAATAAGGAAAAAAATCTTATTTAAAAATGGGCCAAAGACCTTAATAGATACCCCAGCAGAGAAGAAAAATAGACAGCAAATAAGCACATGAAAAGATGACCCACATCATATGTCATCAGGAAAATACAAATTAAAACAACAATGAGATACCACTACACACCTATTAGAATGGCCAAAATCCAGAATACTGACACCACCAAATGCTGGTGAGGATGGAGCAACAGGAAGTCACATTCATTGCTGGTAGGAATGCAAAATGGTGCAGCCACTTTAGAAGACAGTTTGGTGGTTTATTACAAATTAAACATACTGTCTTACCATACAATCCAGTAATTGTGCTCCTTGGTATTTACCCAAACAAGTTGAAAACCTATGTCCACACAAAAGTCTCCACATAGATGTTTATGGCAGCTTTATTCATAATTGCCAAAATTTAAAAGCGACCAAAATGTCCTGGAGTAGATGAATGAATAAATAAACTAGTACATCCATACAATGGAATGTTATTCAGCACTAAAAGAAATGAGCGATTAAGCCACAAAAGGATCTTAAATACATATCACCAAGTGACAGAAGCCGATCTGCTCCATATTGTATGACTCCAACTATAGGGCATTCAGGAAAAGGCAAAAATATGGAGATTACAAAGATCAGTGGCTGCCAGGAGTTAGAGGGGAGGGGGGAAGGGTAGGCAGAGCACAGAGGGTTTTCAGGGCAGTTTTTCAGGGCAGGTTTTCAGTGAAACTGCTCTGTAGGCCACAGTGGTGGGTACACGTCACCATACATGTCAAAGCCTGAAAATGTATAACCCAAGGTTGAACCCAAGTGTAAACTATGAGCTTTGAGGGATAATTATGTGTTAGTGTGGATTCACCAGTCACAATAAACGCACCCCTCTGGCATGGGATATTGAGTGTGGAGGAGGCTGTGAATGTGTGAGGAAAGGGGTACATGGGAACTCTGTATTTTCTGCTCAATTTTACTGTAAATCTAAAACTGCTCTAAAAATAAAGCCCATTAAAAAAAATAGGGTATAAACTCAGGTCAAAGAGAAACAGAAAGGAAACAAAGTTCTGGAAGATGGAAAAAAAAAAGATGAAATGAATAGCAACTGACTCAGTAAGTCAGAGAAAGTTGGAACCTAACTGCCTGGATGAGAGAGATGCCAATGAGAAACAAGCACATCTGTGCTGCTAAACTCTAGAAAGATTCAGAAATCGAAGGCACCAGGTGACTTTGCAGACTAAGGGGTAAGGTAGAGTGAGTATAAGAGAACTGATTTTTGAGTCTGTAACGAGCATTCAGAGTTTAGATGCCCTCCCCCAGCCTACCTCACCAGTCAACTACACCACCCCTCCCGGCCAGGAGAAAACAGGACGATACTCAAGGTAGAGAGTGACTCAGGGAGGCTCTGGTTTGGGGAACACTAAGAGAAAGACATACAATCCAGGATACAGAAAATCTAAAATGAAAGAAAAGCCCCAGAATAATAATGAGGAGAATCCCAAGAAAACTACAGTTTAGGAGATTTAGAAAGCAATAACTCATACTGAAGAAAGATGGAGAATATAGGAGGGATGTTTCTAAGGGAAAAAGTGGAAATTGTCTATTACCTATGAGGTTTGACAGTAAGCAGGGGATCTTTAGAGTTTAGAAAGAAAGCTTGGGCTAACAGAGCCACAGGTACATAGAAAACTAAGTAAAAATGAACACATAAGATAATTAACTCCAGGAAAAACAATAAGTAGGTTTAAAAAATGTAATAGATTATTATATGTGGATCAATTGTGATCAAATGTATATAGTCCTAATAATATAAACACAAAATTATTTAACAAAAAAAAAATTAGGCAAATGAAAATAGGAAAAGTTTGTTTAGTCAGAAAGTATAAGAAAGCTAAAGCCTTGTGTTCCATAGTAGAAATCAATAATTTACAGTATAGCATGTTATTTGAATGAATAGTTCGCAATACAATTCCTGAAAAAAAGAGCTCCCAAATACAAAATACAAAAAACAAACAAAAACAGCAAAGAGTTTAAAATAGTTGCCTCTGAGGAGCAGGAATTGGGGAGTAAGGGATACTGTAGACAGGGACTGCGATTTTTTTACCATAAATCAGGTAACCATACATCCCGCTTTTCTCAGAAATGTCCTGTTTTATACCTGTTTTTCCAGCGTCCTATCCAGTTAGCAATCCACTTTCATTTTCAAAGGCGCATAGCAAATTACATGTTCAACCTAACTACAAGATTTTTAATTTTACTCTAAACTATTTTACCCTAAACTATGCACATTTATTACTGTTACAAATGAAAGTGTTTTGTTGTTTTAAGTGGGGCTCTGGAGTTGAAATAACTGGGTTTGTGTTTGGGGCTAGTTCCCTAACCAGTCTGTACCTCTTTTTTTTTTCACACCTGCAAATTAATTATAACAGTTCTCATCTCACAGGTTTGTTATAAGGATTAAAGAGACCACTTTGCACAGTGTTTTGCACTTAACTGATGCTCAGTAAACATAACCTACTATTGTGTTAAATACCTATGAAATTTGACTTGATTCAGAATGAATCTATTTTCTCATTGTGCATTTTCATGTAAGCCTTTAATGTTATAATTGGAAATTAGTGACAAGTTTAAAGTTACATTCTTTTTCTTAAATCTATGGAACCTATTGAATAGGCTCACTGTATGACTGTTTGAAGAAAAGGCCAAATTTGGAACTTTTGATTATAAAGCAAAGAGCCAGTAAAACTACAGCCATTTCGTTCATTTGGATATTTTTCTAATCTTCAGATTATAATTAGAGAAATAAATGTGTCACTTGTTTTCAGATCTTATTTTTCCCTTTTTATTTGTCTATTAATCTTCATTTACTCCTTGGGAGGACTTTCTGAACAAATAACTATAATATATATATATATATATATATATATATACATACATACACACACACACACATATATGCACAGACTGCTAGCTATTGTGGAAGCTTGACTGACTTTCTGAGCTAAGGCTGCAGAACTTTCTTAGTCACTGCATTTTGTGGGATTTTGTAACAGATCTATGCAGTCTATGCATTCATCAGACATGTGAACAGCCTCAAGAAAATACATCTAAGTGCACTAGGCAATGCTTCCAATGTTATTTCATAAGACTCCTATCAAAAGCTGGCACTATTTTTCAGGTCAAATAAGATAAAGGATTTACTGGTCACATAAGGATTAGGTCATTTTTGTAATATTGATTAGGAACTTTTATAACATTGCCCAATATCCTCATGGTTATTTTAATAAGTTGCTTAAGTTAAAGATAATGTTTCATTTGGTAGCTCCTGTGCTTTAAATCTTACATTCTAATTTTTACATTCCAGCTTCCCAAATTTTACTTATTCGAAGTCTCACATTTCCCCATGGTCTTTTGCAAGAATTCCAGGCTATACGACTCCCTTCCTTTAGCTCAACTACCATTTTGACAATTGGGTTTTGTTTTGCATAATAGATTCTTTTATAAATTTTTCCAGCTTTATTGAGGTGTGATTGACAAATAAAATTGTAGTATATTTAAAGTGTAAAACATGATGGTTTGATGTATGTATACATTGTGAAAGAACTTCCAACATCAAGTTAATTAACACATGCATCGCTTGACATCGTTACTCTTTATATTATTTTGTTGCAAACTCTTAAGATTACTGTCTTAGCAGATTTCAATTATATAAAACAGTATTCTTAACTATGGTTTCTATGCTATACATTGGATCCTCAGAACTTATTCAACTTACAGCTGAAAATGTATGCTCTTTTACCTGCCTCTCCCCATTCTCCAACCTCCAACCCCTGGCAACTGCCATTCTAGTCTCTGTTTCTATGAGTTTGACCTTTTTTTAAGGTTCCACATATAAATGATACCGTGTAGTATTTGTCTTTCTCTGTCTGTTTTACTTCACTTAGCATAATGCCCTCCAGATTCATCCATGTTGTGGCAAATGGAAGGATTTCCTTCTTTTTTAAGGCTGAATAATATCCTAGTGTGTGTATCACTGACAAATGTTTTTGTTCTGCCTTCAATGATTCTTTAAAAGTCTTATATGTATAAGTCTCAGAGAATTTTAATCTACCTAATGTCAGTGACCTTGTGTGCACAGCATAACCAGAAAATAATGCAACTTTTTTTAAAAAACAAGCATTCAAGAACGTAACACTCTCAGATGAAAAATTCTCTTCAAAGTAGACACTTTGGGATTCAGTCCCTGTTCAACACTGCTGCCATTTTTAGCACCACGAAGTCTATAGTGAATTCTTCTGTGCAGCCTCAGTAATAATAAATTTTTTTCTTTGAAGATGAAATTTATTTTGCAAGACAATCAGTAATTATTTGTCACCAGATCTAGGATGAAGGTGAAGAGCAGGCCAGTATTCAGACTGACTGTTTTGTAGCTCAAATAGTTTTCAATGTAATTCCTGAAACAGGAACTCCATAACTTTTTTAAATATAGTAACTTTCAGCCTCCTATTGCTCTGACATTGTTGTAGACATAACTTATTTTTATGTATCATTTTTAGACTGTTTGTTTGCTTTGAGTCTCATATCTCCCCCCTCCACTTCTCCTCAGCACTGTGTAAAATGAAGACACATGATGGGCACTCAACCAATGTCTATAATATTAAACTTCTCTCCCTTTCTTTCTGTAGGAGGCAACCAGCAATCAGAAGGAGACATAATAAGAACCACCTGGGCAATTCCAACCAACTCAGAGTCCCTCGATTAAAATTACTGGATCCATTTCCATAAGAAATTGCTTTTTTGTTTGTTTCTTTCCTTCCATTTTTAGAACCAAAGACACCCATTCCGATACCTAGTAAAAAATACTACGCAGGTCTGGGTTTCAAGTTCCAGAAAACTAAGATAGAGCTGCCAGAATACTATGCCCAGATTCTCTTGGCTTTACTGCCTGTACAAATAAATACATCGCACTGCTGTCCTTGGAGAGGTGACAAAAACAGCTGCAGGGGAGGCAGAACCCATCCTGGCACAGGCTCAGAGGCTGACTCCCTCCGTTAAGGACTCTCATCAGTCTGACATGTGGGCCTTGCTAGACTGACAGGACAGGCAAGAAGGTGGCTGGAGGGAGAGGGGAATTAAGCTCACTGACCCTTGACTGATCTCTGCTTCCAGCTGTCCCCAACTTCTGCAACTCTGTAACCTTTTCCACTCTTGCTCTGGAGATTCCAATGGGAATGGTGGAGTTCCTGAACCATAGTCCTACAAATGGCAAGAGCTATTACAGGCTCAAATAACCCAGAGAGGAGAGGGAGGAAGGGAAGGGAAAAGAGAAGAAAAGGAGGTAGAGAAAAATGAAAAGAAGCAAAAGAAAAAGAATCAACAGGGTGGATAAAGGAGGAGACAAGGACAGATCCAGGGATGAAGATCAGATAGCTAGAAATTAGTTTTTATTTCAGTTGGGAAAATAGAGAAGGGGAAAGAAAATAGAAAATTTTTGTAAAAAGGCTGAAAACTCTGGTGAATTCTGCCAGTCACAGGAGAATTTTTCCAACCATGTTTTGTCTCCAGCTACCCCCACGTTAACGCGTCCACAACTGTGCCTAGGTAGGGATTGAGAATGTGGACTTCAGAGCCCAACTTCTCTGCAGCTACCATTTCCTAGGTGTATGACAATTACTTAACTTCTTTGTTCATCAGTTTCCTCGTCTGTAAAATGGGGATGATTACAGTGCCTACCATGTGATTATTACAAGAATTAAATAGGGTAATACATGTAATGCAAGTTGTAAGTAGTAAATGACATAGTACACTCTCAAATTTTACTTGTTATATTTTAATGGTACAGGGCATAGCTTCTGACAATTAAATCACCTGGCGGAGGTGACCCAATTCACCAGGCATATTTATTTATGTTTCTGTCCCCTTGTTCATAGTTTTCATACCCTGAAATGCCTTTTACCTCTTTATCTCAATCTATCAAAACCTTCTCATCTTGTAAGCACCTATCAGTTTCACAAACACTTATTCAAACCTCCTCCATGAAACCATTCTTGATCTTTCTTGCTCGTGAACTACGACCACATGTGATATCTATAAATTTGTCACTTAGTGGCTCACATAAGCATCATCATCTACATGGTATCTTGCAAAGCAGTGAGTGCTGGAGGGCAGTAATTCCAGATTAGCCCTTCATAGCCTACCTTGTATTAGGAAGGGGAAAAGAGAATGGTTAAAATACATATGGAGAGCCTCCATGAAAATATATTTCTTATGTTTCTGGCCACTGCAAATTATACAGGTCTCCAGTGCTGAAAGACCCTCCCTTTTTGAGAATCTCTTGAAGGATGAAGTCTTTTTGGGTGATGGTGAAAAAAAGACTAAGTAATCTGTCACAAAGTACCAAGGAGGGGGGAGTAGAAATATCCAGAATAACTCAACTATAGCCTCAGTCCATAATTATTATATAACTGCTAGAAGATATCACCAAATGGGCTTTGAAGTCAGATAGAACAGGGCTTCTTCCTTGGCCTTCTGTTCACTAGCTGTGCAATTCTGAAAATTATATGAATCTCTGTGAGGTCTGGTTTCCTCATCTGCAAAATTGGGGTAACAACGTCTTCTTCATGGGGCAGCTGGGAAGTGTAAAGAAGTGAAGAATTTAAGACAGCGCCTAGCCAACTAAGCCTTCTACAAATGTCACTTCCCTTCCTCTTACCTAGAAAGGAAGTGGAAACAGAAAACCTCAAAACAAATCATTCTTGAACCAAACAACTCCATGTAGTCTATAGCCAAAGTCAATTTTCACAGTGGACCTTTCTAAATTCAAAGAGCCAAAAGTTGCTTTGAGTCATAGCTATGACTGAATTAGATAATTTTCCAGAGGCTCGCACTTCCCAGAGTGTATCATCTCAGCACACAGAGTTAAAAATCACACCCACAATAAGTGGGATAAATAAAAGGAATAGGTCACAAATATCTTTTTTTCTTTTTTTTTTCTCTTGTTACAGTTTGTTTGCTTACTTGCTTTTCATTACAAGCAAATTGTAGAATGTCAGGCCTTTAAATAAGTTTGGTTAATTTTCACCTGCTCTTTTTTGCTATAAGCATATGTCAAGTATAATGGAAGGGAAATAAAGAATTTAAAGTTCCACAATATTTTTTTCAGTGAGAAGTAATTCATTCTGAGCTGGAAGGAGCTACTATTTGTCATGTCCTTATACCGGAAGAGAGTTGTGATGAGGGGAAGAGGAAACCCTCATAAATACAGTGTTAATTTGTCTCCTGTGGAAATAGTATTTGTTATAACTTTCTGTCAGAAAGCTAACACTTTATTGCCCAAAATGAGGGTGATATATAAGTAGTCTTTTCCATCTGTAGATAGATGAAATTAATACTTCTGGTCAGATTGGTGAAAACTGTGATTAATAAAACTAGTAAGAACCAAGATATGTGAAAGTCGGTGGGTGGCCAGCAGAGCCTTGGCATTAGCCTGACACATATGACCACTACAGTCACAGTGGTCAGTGCGAGCAGAAGAAAACACAGAGTTCAGTGACTGACATTGTGACCAGGCAGAGAGAGGTCCCTTAGAAGTGACCTGTGACCTATGCTTATGGGGCATGGATAAAAGACGTACAGCCTTGAGAGTGGAAGAGAATGAACAGGGCCATGTAAACATAATGCATAAATGTGTAGATACAGAGGGAAAAAGGAGAGAAGCACAATGAATGCAGGCCAGAAACAGGGGTAGCCACCACAAGGGCTGTAGGAGCAGAAAAGATTCAGACGTTTTGGCTCTATGGAAAGAAAACTTTCGTACTTTCATTCATTCATTCATTCATTCATTCATTCATTCATTCAACAAATATGTGTTGAGCACCAACCAGGGGTTAGATAAGGCTACAGAGATGGAAAGACAGCGCTTGCCTATAAGAAGTATAGTGAGGAGAGAAGCATGTTTACTGGGGATTAGGAGGAAGAAACCCTAGTCTGCCTGAGAGCTGGTTGTATTTTTACTGAAACTAAATGGATAAGGAGTTTTCTAGGCAGTCAGAAGAGAAGTGTGTTATAGAAAACGGACCAATATGTTCAAATTTTCAAAAATGTGAAAACTAATTAATGTTTAGGGAACTGAAATTGGTACAGAATATAAAGGGAAGTCATAGTAAATAATAAAGCTAGACTAAAACATAAAGGCTACAATTCAAAGAACCTTGGATGCCATACAAAGAAGTTTAAATTTTATTCTACAGGTATTGAGGAACAAGTAAAAATTTTGAGCAGAGGAATAATAAGATCACATTTCATGGTAGAAATGTCATTCTGGTAGAAGTGGAGATAAATAAGGTGAGCAAAGGAGGTTATAGCAACAGTATAGGGACGTTGAGAGTCTGAACCAAGTAAAGCAGAGAGATGAGAATGGAAAGATTTTAGGCAACAGAATCAATAGTAATTATGTATAAAGGGGGATGAGGGATCTAAAAAAACTTGCAGATTTCAGGTATGGACAACTGATTGCATATTGGGGCCATTCACCAAAGTAGAAAATATTGGAAATAGTTAGGAAAGACAATGAATGGGTTTAATTTTCAATATATTATGTTTACATGCTTTTGTGACAAACAAGTAGAAAGGGCTTATAATTAGGTCTATGTAGAAGTGAATCTATAAGCCCCCTTCTGGCAATTGAAAAGAACCAGATAATGACAATACTAAGAACTAAAAAGGGTATAGAAACAGACTTATCTGTACCAAGGTCAGGGTTCTTATAAAAACAGTGAAACAAAACAAACAAAAAACAGAATTCACTAGAATACACTCTGACAAGATAAAGGGGACTTAATAGAGGATATTCGGTGAAGGATCCTCAAGGCTAAAGAATAAAGCCCCCAAGCCGGTCGAGTGGCTCAGTTGGTTAAGAGCTCGCTCAAGAGTTTGAGCTCTGAGCAACAGTGGTTCGATTCCCAGCCCGAGCTGAGCTGCTGCTGAGCTGCCAAGAGGTGGCAGGATGGCTCAGCTAAAAAAAAAAAGAATAAAGCCCCCCAGTTTCTCCACCAAACTCCACCAACACCGGGAACTTGACACTGCTTAAACTACTGGTACTGCCATCGCCAGTGCTCCTGATGCCTCAGAAACACACCCCTACAAGTACTGGCAAATGATCAGCACCACCGCTGTTCCTACCCCCTGCACCAGTAAACCTGGAAACTCCATTTACAGCCTCCCAGTGAGGAGCCTAAGTCAAAGGTACTTTAAGCTCTGGCCATACCCCTTAAGGGAGAAGGAAAAAGGGGGATCAAAATGGACCAAAGTGAACAATAGAATAAAAAGATCAGATAGGAAAAGAAGGGATTGGAACTCTGAGACTAGAAAGAGATTTTTAACTCTATGGAGAGGAGTTGGCAAACATAACCATATAAACATAATCAAAGCTATTCATAGTTTAGCAACTATTATATGCCAAGCACTGCATATACACTACCTCTAAACTTCATAATAACACTGTATGTCAGATATTACTATCCCCATGTTATAAATGATAAAACGGGAATCAGAAAGTAAAATGACCAATGTCAAAAAGCTAGCAGGTGGCTAAGCCAAGTTTGAGTACACGTTGGCCTAACTCTTTATCCTCTCCAAGCTCTTCTTTCAAAATGCTATGAACAAACAACACCTGTATTAAGCAAACATTTATACATAAATAATGTATATTTTAAGGTTTTTTTAAATAAGCGCTTTGATTCTAAAAATCCCCATCAATGACATCTGTCATGCTGTAAAAATATCTAAGTTCAGGCATATTCTAATGAACAAGAAGTCAAGAAATGTTTCCACTCAAGAGGTGGGCACAGAACAGCAATGTTACACAGGTGACTCTGATGCAGAGGGTCTACAGCTCTGTTTGGCCTCAGCAGGTCTGTAGAGGTACGTCCTCCTGACAGCGGGAAGTGGGTCAGGCCATCATCCCCATTCTGTTCTCCTACAACAAAAAAGGCTCTTCCTGACATTCTGTTCTCCTCCAACAAAGAAGGCTCTTCCTGACCGAGGAAGGCCCTGCTAATGAAACACAATTCAATGGTCCCACCCTTTTTAAAACTTTCAACATGTTCATCACCCGGACATATTTTTTACCTCGTGAATTTCCAATCATTTTTCTGCCAAAGATTTCAAACGATATGTGTTCTAGCTGAAATATTATGTTGGGAAGTTTATAAAATCTCCTGATAGTAAATCTACATGGCAAGATAATGCCTTTGTCTGATTTTGCCATATTTAAATCTCTCTTCCTAATCATCTTTGAACATTTCAATAACATGGCCTTGTTTATGTATAATGTGCATGGTAGAAATGATTTAGTTCCCATGAACAGTCCTTTATTATCAAAATGAAAGCATAATGGAGTGATATATTTAAAATGTAAATTGGATCGTGTGAGTCCCAGGTTTAAATCCCTTCCACTGCTTTTCTAAGAGAATCCCAACTCCTTGCCACTATGATGGCCCTGCATGATCTGACTCCTGTCAACCTCCCTGCACTGGTCTGGTGTCCCTCTTCCTCCTGGGTACCATGCTCTAGCTACCTTGGCCTCCTTTTGGTTTCTGAAATGCACCAAGTCCTTCCCCACCACAGGCTTTGACACATATTGTCCCTCTGCTTAGAGTGCTCTTTCTCCACTTCTCTGTGTGGCTGCCTCTTTCTCAGTCTTTGGGTCTCATCTTAAATGCTGCCTGCTTAAAAAGGTCCTCCCTATCCCCTATCCCTAATAGCCGACTCCTCATCTCATCATTCAGACATTTCAACAACAATACCTGGACATTTCTCTTGCAGTCCTTATCACAACAGGTTTATCTGTGTATCATCTGCGTCAATCAGTAGATGATAGATACATGAGGACAGGGAGATCATCTGTTTGTCCTGCTGTATCCTTAGTGCATCTGGCAGGCAGCAGTCACTCAATAAATTCTTAGCAATAGAGTGGATGCAACAGTGGAAGAACCAAATCAGCATGGCCTCTGCCATTTCTCCAGCCTGAACGTTTTCTAGCTTTTTATTCCCTGTCCTGTCTTGGCATTCGAGCCACATGTAATAAATGTTCCTATAGTTCTCGGTTTTTAAGGCCCTGCTTCTCCTGTCAACAAGGACATCTTTACCTAGTTTGACTCCTTTTTCTTCAAGGCTTTTACCTCAAAAGCTGCCGATTTCCTATGCCACCCTTCATTGTCCAGAGGATTTGGAGTTTACGGTCTTCCTTTTATGCAAGTTAGAATATAATGTACTCTGTGTTGCAGTCTATTTGTGGCTTCAATGTAGCTATTGTTAGCCATCAGAAAGGCTGTGAGATGTCCCCAGTCATTTCACGTGTCACCCTGGTGACAGAAAGATGCCTCGGGAGTGCTGAGGAATGATTTTAGAGATTCCTAAAGTGATACTAGTAGATGTGGGAGTTATCTTGTTTATTTATAAATTGGTTCTTTAGGATATGAAATCATTGAACAATGAGACAAAAAACAATTTGATTCACATAGATGAGGGTTTTTTAAATAGCTGGGCAAGAAATTCCTTTCCTATAAATTCTACTCCGTTAAAAGTTGATCACTGTGCCCACAGTACCAACTGTGAAAGTTTCCGTCAGGTAATTATAGCTTTTGCTAAAGAAAAAAAAAATCTCAAATGTGATGTGAGAGAAGCTAAACTAAACTGTGCAGAGCAGAGATTGGCTAGCGTTTGCGCATTCTTGTGCACGTGTTTAAAGGTACTTTGTGACATTGTTTTCCATGTATATAAACCGTATTTTCAAAATGATTTCTTCAATTGTACTTCTATTTGGAGGGATACATTATATTAGATAAATGATCCTCTGATACAAAACAAACACAGGATAGGTAGGTATTCAATATCTTATCCAACACTCACTCTCATGTCATGCACTCTTTATAAGATAGACCAAAATAGTATTTGAAAGAAACGCTTCATCATTAAAATGACTATGAGGCAACGAAAATCTCTACTTTCCAAAGAAACTCAGTGTTTTCTGCATTCATCTGTAAGAGCAACACTAAATTGAAAAATAAGATACATGCTCTTTAAGTACATAAGATCTTCATTTTTATTTAAGTATATTTGAAGCAGATAACAAGTGTTGTATATTGTACTGTTTCTTATAATGATTTCCAGTACTGTCACACCAAAATATCCCTGTTTTTAGTGTAACTACTATAAAAATACAGCAAGCAACACATATCTAGTCCAAAAACTAAAAATCCGTTAAGACTTTTTGTTCCTCAATGCCCACGTTCCCAGTCATTTACTGACCCCTTAATCTTCTGAATGCATTTGCAATTCACAGCAGTGTGTGAGTGTCTGTGTGTGTGTGTGTGTGTGTGTGTGTGTGTGTGGTGTCTGGTTGGATAATGATGAGCTAAGCTTAATTACACCATTAGTCAGGAGGCCACAGATCTCCTGCTGCCTTCAGGGACTGATTGGAATTTTAAAATATTATTTTCACTTAGTGGAATCTAAATTAAATAAATAAACTCCATTAAAAAGGAAGCGTGGTACCTTTGCTGTTCGTTTTTGTCCATTAATAATTGTGCTAGAGGCCGAGGTGCCCAAAGGGGTACTTATGTTATGTTTTTGCAAACACCTAATAATACTATTTAAAATATGACTGACAAGACATTTTCTGTTGTGCCAGAATATACTTATTTTTTCAAAGCATCTTCCTTTTGTGCACCTCTACTATATTTCCCTGACATTATTTTGTACCTCCCAACTTATTGTTTAATGTAAGTCATTACTATACGATGAATGGGCTTATGTTTTCATTTACATTTTTATATATTTACTTTAGGGCGACATTTATGGCTCCAGCCAGCCAACTGTTGCAACCTGAAGAAGGCCGAAAGCTAACGTGTTCTGCTCTGAGTTATTCCTAGCTAAGCTATGAAAAAGGTGAAAAGTTAGAAGAACTCAGAAATTTGATTTTGGGGCCTGAGAAGCTAAAAGCATTGAATAAGTCCTTTTAGTATTCCGATACAAATCAGACTACTTCTTCATGTAATCAAGGTTATAAATTTGTTTCTATCCTTCCTAATTAAAGACCTGAAAAACATGAATTTTAGGTTGCTTATAGAGTCAGGGTCGGATTTGAGGCACCACAGGCCACCCAAGGAAAATCCAGCTGCATCGCATTTGGAGCTGTCCTATCATAGTCTGGAAAAAATGCTCCAATCTTAAAAATATGTCTAGACCACTTTATTTCATTCCTATGTGATTCTTAGGTGAAGTGGGGGGTGGGGCGGAGATAAATGGTATGATGGGGGTGGCAAACGAGCATTCTACATGAGAAGTCTTCTCTAAAAAGAACCCATCAATCTGTAATGAAGTTGATTTACAGTTAGAAAACTAACATTGTTGATCATGTGTATATGCCGTGTATCAGTCTGTGGTAGGGAGTTTTATGCACTGCCTACAAATGCAAAGGGTCCTCCTCAATCTCAGGCATGGTAGAAGCAGTGGGTCTTTACAATGGCCTCACTTTCCTCTGGGCATGCCCCTCCCGTTCCATCTCTGGGCCTCCATGATCCCCAGATCCTCAGAATCCAGTTTGCAGCAGTGGGCCTGCTCTCCCCCGCAGAACCACCCTCAGTTTAGGATACATCTATTCTCCATATTCTCTTATGAAAACTTACCTCCATTCACTTATGACCCTTATAAGATAAATTGTTAACATTTCTATTCAGGGGAAAAAATGGTATTGGCTAAAAATGCCTTAGGATCTTATAACCACATAATCTTGGATTTTTGAGGAATGGGACCTCAAAGACTATTTTACAGATAAGGAAGCCGCACTCCCAGAGAAGCTGTCTAATTTCCCCAAGGTCACACAGCTACTTAATAATTTAGCTGAGATTAACATCTATTGTTTCTCAGTTCCTAATCCATTATTTTTCATCTATGGCATCAAGCTGCTCAATTTTAAGGGAATATTATCATTTAGACATAGGCTTTCTAATCCCTTAACCACATGAATAAGATGGGGAATTTAGGCTTTGATACATACCTTTAAGATGTAATGTAACCAATCCTCTGAGAATTGTCTTTCTAAAATAAACCTTTACACTCTACAACTTATTTAACTGAATTGGTTTGGATCTCTGCTCATTCGTGGCTGGCAATGCCATCCCTTAATCACGGGAGACAAGGAACTGCGGGGGTTTCTTCTAAAAATACTGGCAAGTGTCATTCCTTGAAAAGCAGTAAAGAAACAGTGACTCTGATCTTTGGTGAATTGGGTCCCTTAATGGAGGAGGTAGGAACAGCCTAGATATCTCCTTCTGCCATCCCATTAACACACGTGAGTGGCATGAGTGCAAGAGGGTGTCATTAGGGTAAATGGATGCTCGTCTGGGGATTAGTGCTGTTAACACTGCTGCCTGCTGCTAGTAAGAGAAGGCAATCTCACTCTGTTAAACATCCCACCACCTGGGAAGTTGAACTGCCCACAGTCAGCCGAGACTAGCATGCTATCAAGAATGAGCTTCACAAAAATTCTTAGCCACAGGGATAATAAAGAAAGGGATGCCAAGAAATCTTTAAAGGGTAGAAGAAAAGATGGGAAAACTAACCAAATTAATGTGTTAAACTATCTTACAAAACTTGTGAGTACTGTGGAGTGATTGATTTGGTCCTGAAGAAAGTATTGGATGCAGATGTGAACTATTTTGGCTTTTTCCAATGCTCCTGTTATATAATTTGCCAAGGTCACCTTGTTTGGGCTTCAAATAGTTTTCAACTGGTAATATTTTTTCCAAAATATCTCTGTACTACCGCTCTTATGAATATATTCATAAAATATATCAGTGGCTTTCTAACAAGGTGGTATACCAGCAGACTGTGAGCTCCTTTTCCCCAAAATTGACTCTGGAGCTACACACCTCAAAAAGAAACATGGGTCTGAGTAACTAATATAAAACCAACGGGATATGGAGTACAGTATAGGGAATAGAGTCAATGGAGGTGTAATAGATATATATGATGTCAGAGGGGCAATAGATTGGGGAGGGAGGTTATCACTTTGTAGGGGTGAAATGTATAACTAGTACATTGTTTTATACACCTGAAACTAATAAAAAATAAATAAACAAACAATGAGGAAACTCCTAGGGAGGAAGCTATGGAAGCCAGTGTGTAGAGTGGCAAAAGCCTGAGGCAAAGGCTACTTTGTCACGGCATTCAGGACTGGTTTAGAGAAAGCTTCAAATTCTGTTCTTATCTTGGAATGGCCATCATCTGCCTCATCACCAAAGAATCCACAACAACAGTCCAGGTCACTGCCATGGGATAATATCAGGGCAGGATAAAAGTCCCACTAGAATGAAACTACATTCCCACCAACCCGTTACATGCCTTGAATCACTCCTCTTCTTCTTCCCTACCTAAATGTCCAGAGCTGGTAGGTTATAACCTAAGGGGGCTGCCTCTGCCCAGAAATATAAAGCAGATGCATGTTAACCAAGTTGGTTAACCGGAGTGCCAGTTAACCAAAACGTTCTATAAAAATAGGTCCTAATATAAGTGATTACTATAAATTTAAATGAATTTAATGCTACTCAAAAGACAGATATTCTCACACTAGTTTTTACATTTAAAAAATGATTTAATAACATGCTACTTACAAGAAGTGCCATTTAAACAAGAAGATATAGAAAGGATGGGAAAAGGTAATCTAGCAATTATTCAAAATCCCAGAGAAACCTGGAATTGCACTCCTAACATCTAACAAGATGAAAGTCCATGGGGGAAAAATCAGAACAGAGATATGATACCTTGATAAAGGGAATAACAGAGCAAGGTTTAGTCACTATGAACATAAATACACCTAATAATATAAATACATAGCACTGTGGGGAAAAACAGGTAAATCAAAAATTGTAGTTGTAGACTTTAACACACACCTTCTGAAACTGATAGGTCAAGAAAATAAGATTAATTTCTAGCTTCTTAATTGTATTGCAATAAAACTAGATGTTAAAATTTTCAATCCCATATGTCTTAAAATCCACAAAGTATGTACTGAATAGGCTTTGGAAACCATAGAAGAACTGACAAAGCATTTAGACTTGAACAGAGAAATTCATACTATGAGAAAATTCGTGGGGCATATCTGAAGCAGTATTTATGTAGAAATTTATAACTTTGAATATATTTATTAGGGCACAAGAAAGTTTGAAGAAAAAATACAGCTGAGCAAGAGAGTGAAAAAAAAGTCAGAAAGAAAATATCATCCAAAAGGAAAAAGAGCAGAATTTAACTAAACAGAAAATTTTAAAGAAAATCATAACATAAAAAGCTTAATATTTTAAAAGATCAATTAAGTTGAGTCATTCAGGGGATCCAGTCAAGATGGTGGACTAGGCAAATGCTGTGTTTGCATCTTCTCAAAACCACGTCAAAATTACAACTAAATTACAGAACAACCATCATTGAGATCACTTGAAGTTCAGGTAAACTGAAGTCCTAGAACTAAAAACAACACAGAAGAAGCTGCTTCAAGACTGGTAGGAGGGGCAGAGACACAGGACGTGCTAGTTCCACACCTGTGTGCGACCGTTAAAAGTCAGGAAGGATATCTCAGCTGCAGAGGTTCCCCCAAGAGTCGTGAAGGGTCCCAGCTCATCCCCAGCCCATGGTTTCAGTGCTGGGGAAAGAAGTCCTCATAACTTCTAGTTGTGAAAACCAGCAGAGATTGTGGTTGAATGAGATGGAGGGTGACTAGGGTGGCTGCAGAGTCCCAGGCAATTCTCTGAAAGTACCCACGCACAGACTTACCTTGCTGATGAGCTCCAGGCTGGGGCAGCAGCTCAAAAGGCACTTGGGACATACGAGGAGGAACTGAGTTGTCTGGCTTCAGGATGAAGGTGGGAGGGGCAGCTTTCTTGAGGACAGAGGAGCTAGTGGAAGTCAGTGTTTCTTTGTTGAGCTCTCCCTGCTCCCAGTGCACACGCACAGGGAGCCACACTGAGTCTCCATTAACCTGGCTGATGCTGTTCATTCGGCCCGCCCAACTTTGGGGCACACCCAAGCCGCTTCCAGTGGCTTTTCCATACAAACCACCTGCCTTGGCTCATGCTGCAGACTTTCCTAAAATCTCTCAAAGACTCACAAAACCCAAATAAGTGGCATCTGGCTTCAGCATGTCCCATACCTTTGGCCGAGCAGCCCTAAGCCTGGCACTAGCAACAGCTGGTCGTAGTTCACAGCTTGGCCTCTTAAGCAACTCTAAGCACAATGTGTGTGGCAGCCATCTGAGGATTGCTTTGTGGCTCATTCCAGGTGGCCCTGGGCAGGGCACAGACTGTGGCTGAACTTGGCCTGTGGGGGGCCCCTCCCAGGAGAACCCAGGGCTGGCAGTCCCCAGGGCCAGCTTCGGACCAAGCCAGAGCTGCCTCCAAGGACGACACACCCAAAGGGCAGACTGGGCAGGCTCCAGAACCCTGATGAAGTGAATTGTGCTCTGTAGGGTCAGTTCCTGCACCACAGATCCTCCATTGTAGTCACAGCCAGTCCTCATAACCAGTCAGCTTGAGGGTCAATCCCTCCCAGTGATGTAAAAACAGCAACCAAGTCTCAGTTACAACAGGAAGGCACACACAACCCACGCAAGAGACACACCTGGCTCTATTGACCAGGGAGACTGTGCCATTGAGCCCCACAGGACACCTACTACATAAGACCATTCTACTAAGGCTTAGAAACAAACAAGCCCTACCAAATATATAGAAACAAACACAGGGAGGCAGCCAAATGGGGAGACAAAGAAACATGTCCCAAATAAAAGAACAGGACAAAGCTCTAGAAAAAGAACTAAACAAATTGGAGACAGGCAATCTACCAGATGCAGAGTTCAAAACACTGTTTATAAGGACTTCTACCAGACAAAATAGACTTTAAAACAAAGGCTCTTAACAAGAGACAAAGAAGGACCTAGTAATCCCACTTCAGAGTATTTATCCAAAGAAACCCAAAACGCTACATTGAGGGAACATGTGCATCCATATGTTCATTGCAGCATTATTTACAATAGCCAACATATGTAGACAACCTGGGTGTCTTTGGATGAATGGATAAAGAAGAAGTGGTACATATATACAGTGGAATATTACTCAGCCATAAAAAAGAATAAAATCTTGACATCTGTAACAACATGGATGAACCTAGAGGGTATTGTGTTGAGTGTAGTCAGTCAGACTGAGAAAGACAAATATCATATGATTTCACTTATAAGTGGAAACTAAAGAACAAAATAAGCAAATGAAACAGAAACAAACGTAGAGAGAACATTTTGATGGTTGCCAGATGGGAAGAAGGTTGGGGGTGGGTGAAAAAGGGATTAAGAAGTAGAAATTGGTTGTTACACAGTAGTCATGAGGATGTAGGGTATAGCATAAGGAATATAGTTAATAATATCATAATAACTAGGTATGGTGTCAGGTGGGTACTAGATCTGTCAGGGTGACAGATAGGAGAGGATTTTGGGGACAGGGTGAAAAAGGTGAAGGGATTAAGAAATACAAATTGATAGTTACAAAATAGTCATGGGGATGTAAAGAAAAGCATAGGAAATATGATCAGTAATATGGTAATAACTACTCGTATGTATAGTGCCAGGTGGGTACTAGACTAGTCAGGAAGATCACTTCTTAAACTATATAAATATCTAACCACTATACTGTATACTTGAATTTAATATAAAATAATATTGAAAGTCAAATAAATTTCTGTATTAAAAAAAAAGAAGGTACACACTCACCCAAACAGAAAATAAATTTTTTGTCAGACTGGGTTATCCTATTTTGAGCTTATAAACTATAGACATGCATATTACATAAATATGTTTAAATCTTTCTGGCCCCTTTGTACTTTACCACTAGAAGGATATTTCAATCATTCAAAGACAATTTTGAAAGTGAGAGAGGCCAATAAAAAAAATTATTTGAAATATTTATCTATTACATTAAAATTAATTCTATTATAGCAGTGAACATACACAATAGTTTTCTCCAAAAATGTTAATTTTTGTTCAAAATAAAAACAAAATATTCTTTAACAATAAACTATCATAATTAGAACATTAAATTTTAACATAAGCAGGGTACTCATCTTGATATATTATCACATTCTTTAATCAGTTGCCTAGCAAGACCTATCTCTAATAGTGTCATTAGATTGTATTATTTTGTTTATTTGTATATATTTTATATATCACTGTTTATTTTCTAATTTTTTTTCAATGTGGCTTTATTGTGTTAAATGTTCATGACAATGTATACTGTATTTTTCAATTTGCATTTTATATTAACTCTTGAGACTTTCAATTAAGTGTTCTTTTAAACCCAAGTATTTTCAATTGAGAAAATACTGTCTCTACAGATGTTGACACACTGATAAAGTAGAGCAAATTCTGCCATTGAGGATTTCTAAATCTAAGGTTAAAAAAATTGAAATTTGTAAATATTTTAGGCCAAAGTTTTACAAGAAATTTCTTTGTAGCCCTATTGGACTTTGACATTTTGAAAACATTTTATAAAACAAAACTCATTACAAATAAATGAATAAACAAACAATAAGTTAAATAAACCTCTGATTGCAGGAAAAAGATAAGGAGATGCAAATAAACAATATACAGTATAAAAAGGAGAAATAACTAAATTCAACAAAAAATTTTAATAATAATACAATAATATTATTGAAAGAAGTATAATCAAGTAAATTTGAAAACCTCCATGAAATGGATAAAGTTCTGAAAAAATATAAAATGCAAAAGTATATACAAGGAGAAACAGAAAAGAAACAGAGGCATTAAAGAAATTCAAGCAGTTAGCAAAACTTTCCAAAAGTCTCAGGCCCATATTGTTTTACAGCTGAGTTTTAGCAAACTTTCAAAGATTAGTCCTGTAAACAGAAAGAGGAAAAAGACTGACCAGTTCAATTTATGATGCTAATGTAATCTTTATTCAAAAAGTTGGTAAGAATAACACAAGAAAAAAATTATATATCATTTCACTTATAAGTAGAAATGCAAAAATTCAAAATAAAACATTAGCTACATGAATCCAACACTATTTTTTTTAAGTACATACAGTATTATCAGATAGAGGTCATTCCAGGAATAAAATTATATTTAACATAAGAAAAATCTATCAATAATATATACCACATTAATAGCCTAAAAAATCATCGATTTTAAAATAAATATAGAAAAATGATAAAATTCAAATGATAATAGGAATTAGCAGACACTTCCTTAACCAGGTAAAAGTTATGTACACAAACACATTCACTTTCAACTTTATGTTCAGGAATAAAACTATGTTACCCACTGTCCCTGCTATTAGTTAACATTGTAAAGTATTAAAAAGGAAGAGATAAAAGGCTCATTATTTTAAGATCTTCTACATGGTAAAAACAACAAAATCAACATGTAAACAATATTAACTATTAAGAGATTTCAGCAAGGTTGACAGATTCAAATTAAACTGACACAAAATCAACAGGATTTCTCTGTATCAACAATAAACAACTAGAAAATATAATAAAATTAATATACCATTCACAAAATTAACAAAAACCATAAAATTTCTATGTATTAAAAAGTATCCGAGGTTCTACAGAGATAAATTTTAAGTTCTATTGAGAAACATAGAAAGATAGAGAGATATTCCATACACTTGGAAGGTATGATAATAGTTTAAAGATGCAGTTCCTTTTCATGTTCATTTAAAATTTAATGCAATTCCAGTCAAAATTCCAAGTAGATTTTTTTTAGGTAAAACATTTTAAAATTGGTCCCAAGGACTAAAAACCTATGATTTGCTTAGGCAACTTTAAAGAAGAGTAAATAAAAAGGAGTATAGTATAAAATAGTATAGTATAGTATAGTATAGTATAGTATAGTACAGTATAGTATGAAATACATCAATGGAATATAATAGAGAACTCATGCAAATGTGAGAACCTTATGTATGATAAAGTTAGTCCTACAAATTGTGGCCATGAAAATGCACAGCTCCCAGTTCCTGTTGCACGAACATAGTTGATTGATGGCTCCAGATTCTCTCCCACAGCCACATTCACAACAAGGCCACTTCCTGAGGGATGTTCCCAGTCAATGACTGAGCACAGGGGAAACTAATTCAGGCCCATTCCCACAAGATGTGATACTTCTGTGACATGCAACACTGGTCTGAGGACTCCCCAGTGGCCTGGCCAAAACTCTCTTAGAACTTTGTTGTGATTTGAGACTCTTACTAACCAATCCACCTTCTTTCCATCTTTTCTTCACAGATGTCAGACATTCATAGGAGGGGTCTTCTAGGGTCCTCTCTCTTTTGTCCCTCACAAGTATTTTCCCCAATTAATTTCTTGCACGTCTAAATCCATTTTGGCATCTGCTTCTAGGAGGACCTAACACAAAAAAAATAATGAAAGGATAGATTGTTGAATAGATGTTATTATAAAAATTGTCTCTGATATAAAGAAAAATATAATTGCATCCCTCTCTCAGATCATAATTGCAGGTAAATTCCAGATAGATTAAAAATTAAATAAGAAAGATATAACTAAAAAGTCCAAAGAAGATAGTGAAAGTGATAGTGTAAGATTTCTTAAACAAAACACCAAAGCATAAGTAAGGCAAAAGTATTAATTTGAGAACATCACAATTAAGAATTTCTGTTCAGGGAGGGTTGGGTGGCAGATAAGGGTAAAAGGGATCAAATACATGGTGATGGAAAAACTGACTCTGGGTGGTGAATACATAATGTGATATATAGATGATGCATTACAGAATTGTACAACTGAAACCTATGTAACTTTACTAACAATTGTTACCCTAATAAACATTAATTTAAAAAAAAGAATTTCTGTTAAATGAAGAACAATGTGGCACAGACTGCTAATTAACCCCCAAATCATTCTCCCCTATTTCTAAATCTAACAGAATTCTTGAATTTTAAGTGGGAGCATGACCATCTGGGTAAAAGACTACATTGCTCAGCCTTCCCTGTAGCTAGATATGACCCTGTGACTACTTTCTAGCCAATGAAATGTGAGCAAACTTCCAACAAATGTGTGTAGTTTCTATCTTGTGCCCTTAAAACAGAGGGACTTACCACCCTCTTCTCTCTCTTTCCTCATCCCTGTGGCTGATAAGAGCCACCTTGCATCATGCTGAGAAAAGCAGTACCCTAAAAATGGTGGACTAGTAAGACAGAAAAATTGCCTCCTCCCAGACTGTGACTTGAGAGAGAAATAAACCTCTTTCCTGTTTGATCCACTGTTAATGTGGGGGCTCTTCTATAAATGCCAAAGTTACCTCCTAAATATTATAAATGTGATGGACAGAGTGAGTGGACAGATGTCAAACTGGGAGGCTATATTGGCAAGGCCTAAAATTAAAATAGGGAAATAAAAACTCATGCAAGCAATAAAAAAGAGAAATCAGGTGGTCAAAAGCTAGTAACATGCAATTCACATAAGAGGAAATCCAAAAGACTTAAAAGCATATTAGGAGATGCTAAATTTTATTAGGAATTAGAAAAATAGACACTGAAATGATGATGTATGGTGTATAACCGTCAAATTGGCCCACTGAGTAATACCAAGGATCAAAGATACAGGGACATGCTTGCACTTTGGGTAGGACTGTAGATACCACCATTCTGGACAGCAGCCTGACAGATCCAAGTTAAATTAGGTATACATAAGCTCTTTGGCCCAGCAATCCTGCTTCTGGGTAGATATCCCAACAAATCCTTATGCAGATCCAAAAGGTGATACAGAAAAGACTGTTCATTATGGGTAGTTTCCAGTAGTAGGGAAATGGAGACACTGTAGGTCTCTATCACTGAAGGAACGGGTAATTAAAATGTGGAATGCTATGAAGCTATTAGACCCAAGGGATATCTAATACATATAGCACATAGATATTAAAAGCAGAGTGCCAAGTAAAACAAGTAAGAAACAGAATGACATTTATAGCACTAAATCAGTGCATAAATAAGAATGCATGCTCACAAAAAATATATAACTTTATAATAAACAAGTAATAAAATAAATGTATATTTTCCAAAAACACACAAAAAACACATGAAAATGGTTGAGAGATAAGCATAAAAGGAGAATAAATAAATAAAACAAGGAAGGGTCATTGTATAGACTAGTGATGACAGTATACCATGAATGACATAACTGAGTCTCCTACACTCTAAGTCCAAGGACAATATAAAATTTATACAAACAAACTGCTATAAAATTAGATCTCTTTTTTATTTTATATATATATATATATATATATATATATATATATATATATCCACTTCTTTTGTATACTCCTTGAGGTATTTTCCTAATAAGCAATCCTGTGAAAATTAATTTTCTAGGAAAACTAATAATCTAGGAAGTTGACCGGGGGATGGGGTAGCAGCACCATGGGGGACATGGAGGAAGGAAGGTTAAATGCTGTCCACATTATCTCTAAAAATGTAAGGTATTCTCCCCTAAATCTTAGTATTCTCTTCTTTCCTCACCCTAAGCTCAGTGGTACAAATCAATGTTTTTAGTGAGCCTCTCTCTATTCATAATTATCAATCCAAAAAAGAAATGGAAAAGAGTTTGGGAAGAGAATCAGAAGAGAACCAGAAAAAAAGATGAAAAAAAAGATGACTAGTAAGGGAAGTATCTGGCTTTTCTATTCAATGTAGACTACTATGCCTTTAGGGCTAGAGGAATAAAAGGAAATGAACTGAGTGTGGAACTAGGTCTATGCATCAGTGAGACACCCAACCATTTTTCGGAATCCTTTCATGCTCCGTCTCCTTCTTGGCCCCTTAACTTCGTCTGCTCTATAAGGTTCTCAATGGCTACGGGCCAAAATTGGTTGACCTCCTCCATGTTCAACAGCACGACTGGCACCTGTCCTTATTTCCTAGCAGAAATGAATCCACAGTTGTATTTTCAAAAATGGATTTGGCCTTGTTATTTGCATCTTACTTTGGCAATTCCTTACTTTAAAAAAACTGAGCATTGGCTTGCTAACGGCACCCTCCAGGCCCTGCAGCCTGCAAAACCCTAAGGTGATCTGTGAAAATGGCCAAGTGTTCCATCACTCATCTTGCAAAAAAAGAAACCTAGAACTACTCCTTGCTTTAGGTGAACACACACTAAAGTTTTCACTCTACTAGAAGCGAATGGATAAAAAAAATAAACAACTGTAGCAATGACAACAAAAAATGTTAAGGGAAAGAGGGTCCGGTCACAGTCTGGCCCTAAAAAGGCCCATTATACTCTTTAATAAAATGCATCCTACATCCAAGGCTGGCTTCATGGATGTGCACCCAGGGCAATCTCCCAGGGTCTCGTGCTTGAGATCTAATGCTCTGCGCTTGGGGTTTCCTGCCCTGGAGTGGCTATCTGGAAACTCCAGCTCCAGGGCACCACCACTGCCACCCTCTGTCTATACCAGGGGTCAGCAAACTGCTGCTCGCAAGCCACATGCGGCTCTTTGGGTATGATCCGCCTCAAAAGTTTGCCAAACCCTGGAAGAGCCAATCCTGTCCCTCACAATTTAAAAATTATTCGAGAGCCAAAAATATATTTTTACATCATCACCATTATGTGAATAATATCCTTTAAAATTTTTATAAATGAAACTATGATAGCTTTTTTTTCATTTTCAATTTTACTTCAGAGCCTGTAGCTCGCAAGCTGCAGTTTGCTGACCCCTGGCGGCTCTTCTGTCTCAAAAGTTTGCGGATCCTGATCTAGGGAACAGTCTCAGTGGACCTCCTCCAATCGCCCTCCCTGCAGCCCACAGTGTCTTAGGGCTGGCATAGCAGCAGTGCATTTCAGCAGGTGACTCCATGGGATCTCTCCCCCAATCCCACCCAAGTATGGAGTGATGCCCCGTGCTGGACTCTGTCTGCAATAAATTGGGCAGAAAGTGTTTTGTGCAAAGGGGAGAGTGACTTCCCGACCCCTGTCTGAGGCCTCACACTTTTATTTTGCCCTGGTTTCTGCAATTACGTAGCCAGCTCTGCCTAAATCCTCCAGGATCCGTAGTACTGGAGGAAACTTCCCTGGTGGGATAAAGAAGCTTACCAAGTAATATGACTCTGTTCCTCTGACTTCATCGTCTTCTCCAGGATCTCTTACTCTGGGTCCTACTGCCGCCATCGCACTGGTCTCTACGGTAGCACCCCAGTAATCCTCTGTATGCCACTTAGTGTAACTGAACCAAGCCAGAAATTTCGGATAGGGTTTGTTAAACAGTAAAGAAAACAACAGGAAAAATAAATACAGAATACACCAGGAATATAAATATATCCCAACAGGCAGAGAAAAAGGTGTGGTCCTAGGATCGCGGACTTGTTCTCAGGAAGCCCATGATTCAACCATTTCACACCACAGCCCCGTTCAGCTCCTGTTCCCTTCCCGCAAACTTTCCCTTTAGGGTTAATTGTTTCAGACAGTCCTAGTTTCCCCTCGGAGAGATCTATCTCTTCCCTGGATGACTAATACCAGGAATAGGTCATACCTCAAAGGAAATGCTGCCTTCTCAAAAAAAAAAAATGTTCTTAATGTAATTTTAGCTAAGATACTGCCTGCCAGGATAGCCACATCTTAATAAAGTACAAAATTATATCATTTGTATACTGAGAAACAAATGAAACAGTAGCAAGGGCATCATTCCCTAATGTTGGAAATGTTAGGATATTTTTGTTTTCCTTTTCAGTCCTCTACATTCAAACAGTGATGTGTTTGTACAGGTTACCCTAAAAAAGTAACATGGATATTAGTGGTGACACAAAGAAAGTGACATGTTCAAGCTTCTCTCTAGAAGTCTGACACCACTGTTCCTCAAGAGTTTTGCCCTATTGTTTTAATTCCTGATTGATTTTTTTCTAAAGTATGGCCTAATTGTAAGAGTATTTGATGATTTTATTTTTCTATTGATTGTCATAGCATGCTAATTCTTTTAATTAAATTTATTGGGGGTGACAATGGTTAGTAAAATTAAATTTCAAGTGTACAATTCTGTAATACATCATCTGTATATCACATTGTGTGTTCACCACCCAGAGTCAGTTCTCCTTCCATCTTTCTTCCTCATACATTTGACTAACTTGTGGCTATGACAGACTTTTTGTACCAAGTTACATAATAAAAGGTAAAGTGCTGCCAACTAATTTCTAAGTTGTCTTAGGCTAGTAGATGCATAACTTTTGGGATTCACAGGACAGCAAATATTTTTAAAGTGAAGGTGGAACCCACAGATGATTGCCAACTTCTTGTTTTATCAAGCAAAGACATTTGAAAATAAAGCACACTAACAATATCATTTCATGAAGGAAAGGACATCTTAATACTGAAGGAAGTCCTTTAACTGAACAAACTAAGCAGCAAACTCACAGCATCCTCATTTCTCTGGGGAACACTGAAGAAGAACATTGAAGATCACAATCGAGCAGCCTCCTGAATCAGAGGTTGGCAAAAATTTTTAATTCTTAATAAATATTTCCCGCCACACTTTTCAATATTTTTAATTATTTCTGTAAGTTTTATGAGCTCTTAATATATCACAATACATGAGATTCAACAGTATGAACTCTGTGGCTTTTCAAAGCCATCCTAAATTTAAAAACCTCTCAAGTAAGCATTTCATTAGTTTTTTTAACTACTAAGAACACTAAGCAGAAAACACTATCAAGTGTCATTGTCTTCTCTTGAATTGCTATTTACATTAAAAAATTTCATTTATAAAACAACAGAATGCCACATATTACATGACTGAGATATACCACAGGTTATTTGTAATGGCAATGACCTTATAACTAATAACCTAATGGGACAAAGCGGGCCTATATATAGTCTCCTTGCTTAATACCAATATAAAAATCTTCACTCTTTAAGAGGCTCTCTTCTACATTTAATTCCTCTTGGAAAATAGACTTTATATACACACATGTAACAGAAATCGGGTTAGGAATTTTTTAACGCTGATGAAGTTCTTTGCTTAATCAGTGTTGTGTTCCCATATGTATTTTCAGCATGCCCGTTTAGAATTTTTTGTTACTGCACAGAAAACAAAACACTATATAGAATGAATAAACTCTAACTTGACCCTCACCTTCCATTGCATAATAATCAATGTAAGATGTTATAAGGAAGTATTTGTTATATTAAAACAAAGGACATTATTCTGATAGCTGTTGGGTCTAAAATGTAACATTTGACTTTCAAAGCAAGGAAATCAGCAGAGCTCCAAATAGGGGACTCAACCAACAAAGGATCATGAAGTTAAAAAGTCTCTGTTAATCAATGACAAATTTAGTACTTGTTGCTACAATTACAAAGATAATAGTTCCTTTATGTCAGTGCCTTTGGTTTTGCAGCTGTAAAATAGCTTTGAAATTCAGCATTTCAAGGAATAGAAATTAATAGGAGGTCATTTCTACCAGAGAAATTTTAGGGGCCCATCCTCTCTAATCATCATTAAAAACTAAATCCGTAGGAGAAGAGGCACTTTCCTGATTGTCAAGTGGAAGCTATTATTCATTTGATGAAGCTCTTGGCACTGTGCCATTGATTCTGCACTAGAGCCTGCTGCTAGTTCTTCATCTCCGAGCAATCAGGGTTGTTTCTGCCTGCCAGGAGCTATTTATAGAGCAGGGGGGAGTTGGGGGAGCAAAGCTGATATGTTCTCCTCCTTGAAAAACAACTTTCAAACTTTACAAGTACAAATCTATTTTTCTTGTCACCAGACTGTGTCTGCTTTTTCCGTGAATGCAGAAGGTAAGGAAGCTGACTTCAAGACAACTACCCTTCCTCATAATGACTATGGATTTGGTGGAGTCACGGGCTACGTTCGTGTGGCATCTTGGCCCCAGGATTAATATTCCTTCAAGTGACACACCGTCCTATGTCCATAGTGTAATTCTATCATTTCTATGCTTCTGGGTCCATTCCAGTGTGTCTTTTGCAAATTTCTAAAAGCCACTCCCTGCTTTCGTATACTTATTAAAAGCAAATAGATTTTGAAAAAAAAAATCGCAAAGTATAAGTGTAGGAAAATAATTGGGGGCTCCGATTTTTAGGAGATGGTTCAAACTGAATCCACAGGTGTTGGTGAAATTGTTCTTCCTAAGATTGCAATGTAAGTTGGATTTTCAGAAATTGTACTGAAAGTCAGTCATCCCAAGGCAATATATATCTCTATTATCTAAGTTTATCCATATAACACGGACATGGTATTCTCAAAGTTACCTGCAACTCTGAATATCTTGGGCTGCAGTTGTGAACATATTTTAAAACCTAAACTACTCATAATCTTTATTTGTGGAAAAGTTTCAGACTTTATCTCAGCAGTTGCAAAATCCACTTAAAGTGTTTTATTCTGTAAATAACATAAAAAGAAAATAAAAAATAAATAGCATTCATTTAAAATACTTATCACTAAGGATAGTAATAGCAATACTCCTGATTGCTAAAATTTAAAGGAAAGGAACTGTATTTGTTAGAATATAAAACAACAAAACCAAAACCTGAGCCTTAAAAGAAAAAAAATAATAAAAATGTCAAAATCATGTAGCTATGAATTACCTAATGCAGATTCTTTTGAGAAATTTAGTTAATGATCCTATCAAATGCTGTTTTCACAAAATGCATTGTTTTAAAAATAACCATAGAGTCGCCAGCAAATATTTAGTTACAAATAGAACACTGAAGACCCCCATTAATCATTTGAAAATACAATAGAGAATCAAAGTAGTCACTCAGCAGAACAACTTGAGTTAGCAGGGTTGGAAACAGATCAAGGATTTGTTTGTTTTCTTTTGTTTTAACTCCATAGAATACTTACATTTGAGCATGCCCTTCGGAGTGTGGTATTCTCAGAGTCCTTACATCAGGGACGAGAAAGGTGTATTTACCAGTGAGTTGATAGTATCTTTTTTCTTCTGAACCTACATGCCCCCCACTCAGATGTTCACCTAGAAGAAGCTAAGATTAAGTAAAATGTTCTGTTTTAAACAAAACCTATAGAATATGAAGTGAAATTAATTATTATAAATCCAGGTATTTTAGAAAGTCAAATAGGATATTAAGAAAATAGTCCATGTGATTCTGAATTGCCCAAAATAACTGTGCCTGGCCTGAACTTCTACATAATTTCCAGTTCTTCCTCCTCTTCAGTTTTTAGTTATCAAAACCCTCTTCTTTCATTCCATACAATGAAAAAACTGAGGCATCTTTGGAATAGTATTTTGAAATCTCTGCCATTAGTTCAACTGATTGCCACTGGAGAGCAGAAGGTTAGGATTATGGAGCTAAATCCCATCTTAAATATTCAATAATTCACTCAACAAACATTGAATACCTATTATATGCCCAGTGTCATTCTAGTTGTCAAGATACAGCAAGAAAAAAATAACATGCAAAGTTCTTGTCTTTATTTAATTTACATTCCAATGGAATTTTAGCTAAAACAAAACAAAGGTCAGCATCAACAAAACCCCTTACTTCTTTCATGAACATAGTCTTATATTTCTCAGTTGCACAATATTGAATTGAAGAGCAACTTCATTACAATTACAATTTCTTGAGCACTAACCATATATGCCAGGCACTGTGTTGAACACTTTTTCATGCATTATTGATCCTTTTTAACTCTTAATCTTCAAAAAAAGCCCCACTATACACATAAAGAGAGGAATACTTAGGACGGTTAAATAACTTGCTAAGGTTACGAGACAAAAAATGGCAAATTTAACACGGTCTCTCCCATCTATAAAAACAATAATTCTAGGCAAGTCTTCTACTGAAGGCTTAGTAGCATTCATTCATTCATTCAGCATTTATTCAACAAATACTAAAAGAGTGCCTACTATGTGCCAGGCACTCTTTTAAACACATGGGGTACATGAATGAGGAGGTTAAATCTTAGTGGGAAGAGACAGACAATAAAATTAACAAATAAGTAAATATATAACATTTCGGAAGGTTAATATTAATTCACTGGAAAAAATATAAAGTCCAACTTTTTTCCTAACAATTTGAATTCTTAAGTTAGAGGAAAAGACAACTTTTAAATTTTTTTTTTGAAAAAAAAACGCTCAGGGGATTTGTGAATTAAGCACCCCCAAGAGGAAATGTTACAGCCGAACAGTGTAAGAAAGAAGTGACTTCATCCTGGGGAAACTGACACCTGTTTTCCACCACTGCTGAGAGGTAAACTTGTTTTAAGTCTTTGTTATTTTTATCACAAGAGGCTTGCAAATAAAGGGCAGAGCAGGGCATCAGTAATTGCCCATCTGGAGTACAGCAAACACACGTAAATCACTGGAAAATCACGTGTGGTTTGATGACATTTATCCACTTTGGTTTCCACTGACTGGCATGCCAAACCTCAGACACCAAAATGACTAAAGTTGGGGAATAAATACCCATTATTAAATTTCCAGTGGTTTAATAATGATGCCTCTTCCTGGGGATATGATTAAACCTCACACAACAGCAAAACTCCAACAAACTGAGTTGCTGGGCATCAGAGGTGAGGAGAAAGTACATGAGGAAAAAAGAGGGTGAGAGGAACAAAGGACATGAAAGAAAGAAGAGAGAAGGCTAAAAAGAGACAACACATAAGGGGAAAAACCTCTTTGGTGGTTATTCTCAACCATCCTTAGGCTTAAGCATCACCCACAGGCACTAAACAAAGTGATTATGCAGCAGTTTGTATGTGTACTTCGTTCTCATAATTTCAGGGGATGGGGCAAGTTGCTATAGGGGGAGCAAAAAGTGCAGTAACACAGGAAACCTTTCCACCTTCATGACAAGCTCTCCTTCCGGGAGTAAGGATGAGGTAGATCTCTTTAACACAAAAATGGTACATTTTCTCCTCCTGGAGTTCTAACAGGCTTTGGTCAATATTGCTTTACTAAGAGAGAAAAAATGAAATCTTTCCTTTAATGTTACAGTAAGTGTTCCCAGAGTTACAACTGACCTAAACCTCAGTTAAAGCTCCTTGTAACAGTTGAAAAACACAGAATACCTTCCAATCTGTGGAGTTTCCAGGCACAGCCTAAGGAAAAGTTCCCAATTCCTGACCAAAACTAAGAGAAGTAAATCAGCTACAAGATGATGATAAATCCCATTTGAGATATGATACCAGAGATTATATATTAACGAATATCA
Source organism: Hipposideros armiger (assembly GCF_001890085.2). Lineage (NCBI taxonomy): Eukaryota > Metazoa > Chordata > Mammalia > Chiroptera > Hipposideridae > Hipposideros > Hipposideros armiger. Next base: position 1,057,975 of record NW_017731434.1, read on the forward strand.
AAGTCAATGCTCCTAAAATGGGTTCCTTGTTAAATTTTCCTATTTATAAATTGAAACTATCCTAGCGGGCCAACTCCAAAAGCTATGTCTATTATTCCTCACCACTGTATCTCTAACACAGTACTTAACCAATAATAGCACTCAATAAACATTTGACCAAAAAAGTGCAAATGAAGGAATTTTTTAATATTGTTTTTCAATCGCACAAGAATATGGCAGCATTTTATATATAACTATTGGGATCCCTGAGTTGATTAGGTATCCCACAAAATGCAAAATGACTCTTAAAATTCATCATGTTTGTTTACCTCATTATTTACTTTTATATATTTTTATATCATATTAAAATTCATTATGTTTGTACACTTTATTATTTACTTTTATACATTATTTTATATCATATTAAGCAAAAATGCCACATTACTCTCTGGCCAACAGATAACAGGAAGAGAAAGTCACTAATATTTATTGAGGACTCACTGAGATTGGCACGTGCCAAATGTCTTCATTTGCATTGGCTCATTTACTTCTTAAGGCACTCTGATAAAACAGACATTATTAATCTCCTTTTAACAGAAAAACAAGTGTAGGCTTAGAGAGCTTAACTAACTTACCAAGGTTATACAACCAGTAAGCGTCAGAACACAGATTCAATCAAGCCCAGGCACTTCTGACTTAACAGCTCTTACTCTTTCTCTCCGTGACATCAAACTGCCAAAGGAAAACATACTGAAACTGCGAAAGCAGTCATCTGTCAAAAGCTAGAAACGTCTCTGCAAGCTTGGGGTATGCCTGTTCCAGCAAGTCTGTGTTTTCACTATGATAAACAACTCTAGCAAGGAGAAAAGGGCCAACTGAGTCCAAACACCAAAACACCTTCTATTTAGAGATTTTATTTTATAATAAGATGCTTAGCAATTACTCGTCTTTCTAAGGGGTCATTTCATAATAAATGCTTATTTTGTTTCTGTGTGTTAGTTTGACTTACCTTTACTCATATCAATCAGGAAAAATGCAATTCAAAGAAAGTCACAGATGGAAACAAACAAAAAAACACAGAAAAGAGGGAATTGGAGGGACCCTGAGCAGCACCCTGAGAAATCCACTGATGTCTACCAGGGAAGACATGAAAAGCAAACCTTTGATAAATGCCAGTTTCCTGGAAGGGGGCAATTATGGTCTTCTCTTCCAAAAAGTTACTTAGAAAAGTCAGCATGACCTCTGCTGAAGTCTCCTGTGAATAAGCTCCGGACGACGTCCGTGGAAGCGTAATACTATATGAAATTGAACAACCCTGTGGCAATTAAGTCTCAGGGGAAAGGGTCTTACATTTGTAAGTGAAGTAAACATTATTGGTGTTTTAACCATTGAAATCACCTGCACATGTATACTACACATACCACTGAATTAATAAGTATCAGAATTTAAAACTAAGGACTGCTCTCAGTGTATGTCTGTCTGTGTGTGTCTAGTAGAGGAAAAAAAAAAGTCCTCAGGAAAAAAAGTGGCTCATTTTTCAACTGGCCTAATGTAATAAATGTGTTGAATTAAAGAGGAAATCTTTCTGCAAAATTTATAAAGAAAGATCAGTTTGATAAACCTATGGAAGACTCAAATAAGTGCTCTGAGTATCTGATCACAGTTTCAGTATGGATATTGATTGGTAAGCTTTCTAAGTGATGCCCTATCAAAAGCAGATATTAGGCCATAAACAATCAGAATTATAACCTACCAAAAATCAGTTTATGTTTTCTTTTCACTTTACCAATCTGCACTTTACCTCAGTCTTCCTCACCCTAAAATAGAGCTTGTAACAATTTCTGTCTAAAAGGAGATATTATAAGCAGCATCAGTTCTGTGCAAAAGCAAGTATCTATGTCGTTTATTTTGAGGAATAGCAAAAGGCCCACATGTCCCCAAAATGTATCATCTTTTCTCATACATTACTGGTCTGAAACTAAGAAATTCACTAGTGATGGCACTTCTTTGGAATAGGACATAATACATGTTAATTATTCATACACATTCATACCCTTTATGTGCAGAATTTAAGGGAAAAGAGAGAAATGAGGTGTATTACAATAGGGGAAAAAGAACAATTTGGAATATTCATGGAAAAAAATCGGATCACTGAATACCAGTAAGACAGATAAAGATGCCAGAAGACATGACAATACAAAGTTGGAGTACAGGTAATTTTTCCAATATAATAACATAATTCATCTAGTTCACCTTTCTTAGGAAAATTAAGTAATATATGCATAGCTCTCTGAACTCCTTGAAAAAGAAGCCACAGAAATACAGAAAATAATTATAACTACATCTAGTACCTAAACAAGTCTTGGCTGACAGCCCCATTAGTTCATTCATATCAGCAGACTACCGTTTAGGACGACAAAAGAAAGAAACTCCTACCTGCCAGTCAAAGAGCCAAAGAGAAAAGCACAGCCTGCGAGGGCTCTGATTCCATTCAGAATTTAACCCGGGCAGGATAAGACTCTGGGTCATGTATTTTTAATGGGCATCTTCCAGACATTTAAGGGAGCAAGAGATTAAGAAATTATCTCCAAACCCTATCCCTAACATGTACAGAATGAAAAGACTACCACCTGTCTAGGATTTGAGTTTCATGGGCATGTTCACTACATCAAAGCATCAGGGGACAGGCTCTAAGGGAAGGCAGACAAGATCAAGAGATTTGCATATTTTAAATAAGAACAAAAATTAAACATGAAAAAGGATCAGTCACAAATGATCCCTCTTTATTCGCTCACAAATCTGATGGCCCTTAGTGGGTTAGGTTTAAATTCACACGTCCTGAGACCTGCCGAGTGGCTCAGTTGGTTAAGAGCTCACTCAAGCGTGCGAACTCTGAGCAACAGGGTCACCGGTTCGATTCCTGGCCTGAACTGAGCTGCTGCTGAGCTGCCAAAAGATGGCAGGATGGCTCAGCTAAAAAAAAAAAAAAAAAAATTTCACATGTCCTGAAAAAGGTACCTTATTTAAAACGAAGTTTAAGGAGGAACAAATGTATTTCATGGGGGTTTGTAAATTATTAATAAAAGTATTCTGCAAGGTGATTTGAGGTTCAGAGATTAAAGAAAACTATGAATCCATATAAAGTATTCACTTTCCCTACCACTGTAAGAATGAGTGATTTTTTCAGCTGTTGTCAAAGAAATCTTTTCATGTCTATCCTTTTCTGGTGCTATCTATGTGAACAGCTATCTATACCAAGAGCAATTACATCTTACATTTATTTTTTATTAAATTTGTTGGGGTGACATTGGTTGGTAAAATTATATAGGTTTCAAGTGTACAATTCTATAATACATCATCTCGTATATATCACATTGTGTGTTCACCACCCAAAGTCTAACCTCCTTCCATCATGATATATCTGACCCCTTTTACCCTCTTCTACCACCCCCACCCCTCTGGTAACCATTAAACTGTTGTCTGTCTGGGTCTATGAGTTTTTGTTTGTTTGTTTGTTGCTTTAGTTTTAATCCCATATATGAGTGAAATCATAACATCTTACATTAAAATTAAGCTTTAAAGATTACAAAGCGATATTACATCTTTTTTGATCCTTAGATGTATTCTGGAGACAGTTATGTTTATCTCAATTTTATAGATAAGGCAACTAAGATTTTTTTTTTAAATAGTGATTTACTCAAGGCTGCACAATAGGTAAGCAGTGGAACTGAGTTTGAACCATGTCTTTGGACCCCAGTTCCATGATATTTCCTTCCACCAACCTAGATATAACTCCCAGGTTATAATATAGACAACCCTTGTTTTCATTCACTCCTGATTTCACAAGGAAGACATTCTAGTCAAGCTTGTTACAACAGCTGATCCTATTAGTAAACAAAATGATAGTCATTTTCATTACTGATAGCATAGTAAAGGTGCAAACTACAACTCTTTTCCATGATCCACACTAAGCAAATTGACTGGAGACTTCAAATTGTTCCTAGATCAACTTAAGTGTGGCCATCTTGCTAACACAAGGGGATTTCTTTATTCTGGACCTTAATGTGTGAAACTGAGTCTCAGCAAATTTCAGGATGTGTTGATGCAATCCACATGTAGTCTTATGAAAGTCTTCCCGAGCCATGGCCCCTGGGGCACATAGTTCCTTTGATCTTTGTAGTTGTAAAGGAAATGTTTGGCAATCAAACTGAAAAAGTACCCTAGCAAAAAACAGAGAGGCATTTGTACAATGACATGAAATTCTTATTTTTCTGACCAAATCTCATTCTGCCTAGAATAAAAGAGTCTAAAGGAGAATCCTGGGAAAATACAAATAGCTTCAGAGGAAACTGTTAGAGTGGTTCTTACAAGAGCAATAAAAATAGAGGTAAAGAAAAAATCAAGAATAGCTCTTTTTTGTTATAGCATATGACAGAAAGTCTCCATAGTTGTGTATTTCAGTTAGACTTCACTAGGTAACAAACCATCCCAAAACTAAATAGTTTCAACAAACAACTTATTACTTCTCACTATTGTGGGGGTCTGGCTGGGTAGTTCTCTTCTGAGCTCACCTGTACTTACAAATGTGCTGTAGTCACCTGGAGTGTCAGCTAAGGGCCTCTAGAGAAGGTGGGGAAATTGACTTCACCTGTTAATAGGAACAGTCATATTGCAAAAGCCTATGGGCACAGGGAGGCATAATTCTTTAGGGTCCATTATTATAACAATCAATCACAGTAGGATTTCTAATCCCAACTGTACATAGAATCATCTGGGACACTTCTAAACAAATACCAATGACTGGGTCTCACTCCTACAAATTCCTATTTAAGTGGTTTGGGGTGAAGCCCAGTCATCAGCATGTTTCAGAAGCTCTCCAGCTGATTAAAATTAAGCCAGAGTTAAGAACAACTGCTTTATATTCTGGTGATTGAATTATAGTAGTTGCAGAATGAGTAAGCAAGAGTACTTTGCAGTAAGAATTTCACACTAATGTAAATGATGAAGGGTAAGATAAAATAGAAAACAGAAATAGAAGACAGAAAAGTATTGGCTCTAAGTCAACTACAAAAGAACATTAACTCAGAACAAAGACATTAATTCAATCAAAAATAGTGATGAGTTTTTACTGATACCCTGGTAAAAGGAGATTGGTAATTAACCTGACAAAACTGATGATATATATATATATATATATATATATATATATATAAAATATATAAAACTATGTGTTATATTTGTAATTTGTTATGTACATATGTATAGAAATGCTTAGCTATTTTAACCCAGTAGACAGTTCACTCACTTGTGTTGTTTTATTGGGTTGTCAGAAAAGTCATGCCATCCCCAATAGTTTTCCCCAATGGACTCTGTATTTTCCTTCTAACTCACAGGTTCTCAAGACAGGCTGAGCCTAGGATGTTTTAAAAGAATATTACTGCATAAACCCAAACCAATTATTCTGATTTAATTGGCCTGGAATAAGACCCAGACATCAGCTACCCAGGTGATTCTAATGTGAAACCAAGCTTGAGAAATGTTGCTCTAAGAGTCATTTTAAACAAACCTTTTCAACCACAATGAGATGCCATCTCACTCCAGTCAGAATGGCTATCATCAATAAATCAACAACAAGTGTTGGTGAGGTTGTGGGGAAAAGGGAACCCTGGTGCACTGTTGGTGAGACTGCAGATTGGTGCAGGCATTATAGAAATCAGTATGGAGGTATCTCAAAAAACTGGAAATGGAACTGCCGTATGACCCAGCAATTCCACTCTTAGGTATCTGTCCAGAGAAACCCAAGACGCTAATTCAAAAAAATATATGCACCCCTATGTTTATCGCAGCGCTATTTACAATAGTCAAGACTTGGAAACAACCGAAACACCCATCGGTAGACGACTGGATTAAGAAACTGTGGTACATTTATACAATAGAGTATTACTCCACTATAAAGAAGAATGAAATCTTATCATTTGCAATGATATGGATGGACCTAGAGACTATTATGTTAAGTGAACTAAGTCAGTCAGAGAAAGACAAATACCATATGATCTGACTTATATGTGGAATCTAAAAAACTGAATGAATGAGCAAAATAAGCAGAAATAGTCTCAGAGATGTAGAGGAAAAACTGATGGTTGCTAGTTGGTAGGGGGGTGGAGATGAGGGAGAAGGGGAACGGATTAGACAGCATAAATTAATAACTACAATATTGCCACAGGGTTATGAAAGACAGTTCGGACAGTTTAATGTTGTAAATATTTTGCAGGGTGTCAGATGGGCACATGTCTTGTTAGGGAGACCACTTCATGGATGGGGTAGAGGCTTGATCACTGCCCTGTACACCTGAAGCTGATGTTGTATAATATTGTATGTCAACTGTAATTAAATATATATATATATATATATATATATATATATATAGAGAGAGAGAGAGAGAGAGAGAGAGAGAGAGAGAGAGTCATGGGATGTGGAGTATAGTGTGGGAGTGGAGTAAAGGGAATTGTAATAGATATGTATGATATGGGGGGAAGTGGGGCGGCGGATTGGGGGAGGGGGGTTGTCACTTTGAGGGGTAAAAAGTGTAACTATTGCACTGTGTTGTACACCTGTAACTAATTTAAATAAATAAATAAATCAACAAAAATAAAATAAAAACTAAAAATAAAATAACACTGGAAAAAAAGAAAACCTTTTCAAGTATCGTTAACGAAAGTCAGGCATTAACTCTGATGGAACTAATCAATACGGTAGTCACCCTTAGGGTTTAAAATAGATAGCTCTCTGAGGGAAAGATCTATATCATGTTCAATTCTGTATATCAACACCCTGGCACCATGTGTGGCATAAGATATAGGCTGGCATCTGTCTTATAGAATGAGTACCTCAACCTACTGTTGTGTGAGTTTGATTGACAGCTGAATCTATCAGTTTCCAGGAACATAAAATACCTTGAATTCATCAAAACATTACTAAAACAATCCACTATTGGCAAAGCCCTGTGCCAATTACTTCTCATATACCGGGGGTGGGGTGCCAAAAAAATATATACACATGACTTGTATTCATTTTTTGTTATCGGTATATATTGAGTATTACCATTTTAATACAGTTTTTTCCTTTCTTAAAATGTGTATACTTTTTTGGGCACCCTCTGTATATTAGCTGTATTAATGCTAGGTCATTGAAAGTATTTTTTATGCAATGGACAGTTACATCCAGGGTAAACTAGTAATTAGAAAACTTAATACTGTTTGAAGACCCAAGGATTAACTGAGGTAGTCCTCTCCATCAGAGAGAACACAGAACTTATACTTGAAACAGAGACCATTAACGGTCAATTCCTTTACAATCTACTAGTAAAGATTGACGTCCCCAGTGACACCAGACTTAGGGACCCAGCTCAATGCCGGGCAATCATCTTTAATGTTTTTGGTATCTCCCACCCTTGCTCTTCATTCCTCACTCTGTTCCTACACGTAGCCAACTCCTAAATGTTCTTCGCTTAACTCCTGTTCTTCACTGAACATTTAGTCCTTGGAACTTTATTTTTCTAGTTTCAACCTTCCATCCTCTCTAAAATATAACTTAGACTGATTCCCTGACTATTCTTACTCACAGTCAATACCAGAAAATCATGTTAGGGAAGCTCCAGCAATGGGGCACCATTCATGGTGTCCCCAGCCTGTGTTCCATGTAGGCATTTGCCTCCTCCCGACCCCCACACTTTCAGGTCAACCAGACACTGGGACTGACCGTCATCCTACTGATGGGTATCAAATCCCTATTTAGGATATGTGAACTCAGGGGACTTCAGAAATCAGGGTACACAAACTACTAATGGACATTATCCCAGGAAAAAAAAGAATTTACATAAATATGGAAAATGCTGGATTTGGCAAAATCAGATTTATTTAGTGGAGGTCTTCATAGAGCCTTTATAAGTATTGAATTGCTAACACCAGGTGGCTAATGCTGCAAAAGAAGTTCTGGTAACTTGAAAAATTCTGAGAATTCTCACTAACCATCCCAAACTTAAAGATAAGTAAACTGAGGTGAGTTGATACCCTCTCTCTCCCCACCTCCACCCTCACCCCCCCACTAGCTTGGGAAAAAGGTCAGGAGGTTGATATGGAGAGAGATGGATTACATACTGGTAAAATTAGAGATATTTTTAGGGCTATCTATTAGGAACAAAGGCTCTGGGACTCCATACTGAATTAAAAGAATACTTAAAACCCTAAGGTATCTTCTCACCATGGGAATGAATTATGTTCATGATAAGGCAAGAAATTGAACAAAGACAGGTGAGATATACAGAAAAAAATATAAGATCACAGATTTTTCAATCCAAATATATCAGGAATTATTGGGTTGTTAGAAAAGTCATGACATATTTTTCTTCTATGTTTTTTGTTGCAAAAATGCGTCATGACTTTTCTGACAACCCAATATATTAAATATAAATGAACACTTGACTAAAAGACAAAGATTGTCAGATCTGAAAAAGAATAAAACAACTATATGCTGCTTACAAGAAACACAATTGTGAATGAGAATATGGAAAGGTTGAAAGTAACAATATGGGGGAAATACACCATGCAAGTACTAACCAAAACCAAGCTGGTATATCTATATAATATTAGAAAAAGTGATATAGTATAGGAATGTATACTTGAAACCTATATAATTTTACTAACCAATGTTACTCCAATAAATTTAATAAAATTTGTTTTAAATCTCCAACCATAACAAAAAAAATGTTAGAAAAAGTAGACATTAAGATAAAATTTTTTACAGAAAAAGGATCTCACAATGACAAAACAGGTCAATCCTGCCTTTCAGAGTTTAGAATTCTAAATTAGTACATACCTAATAACACGGTCTCTCTGTCTCTCTCTCTCTCTCTCTCTCTCTCTCTCTCTCTCTCTCTCTCTCTCTCTCTCTCTCCCCCCACACACAACACACACACACACACACACACACACACACACATATGGAAAAATGAACAAAAAAACACACAGAAGTAGACAAATCCATATATGACAGAGAATGGTGACCTATACAAAGGATTTTGTGTATCAGGCCTGGAAGTAGTGAACCTCACTTCTACCTACATTCCACTAATGTTAGGACTTCTAAGCAGCAGTGGTTCTCATATCAAGTAGGAGATTAAGATTTAAATTTGAGGATTAAATTTTTTTTTCCCAATTTTCAATTATATAATACTGTATTTTTAACTATAGTAACCATGCTGTACATTAGATCCCCAGAATGTATTTGTCTTCTACTGGAAGTTTGTACCCCTTATAAAACATCTCCCAATTTCCCCCCCAAACACCAGGCTCTGGAAACCACTATTCTACTCTGTTTCCATCTTTTTGTTTTGTTTTGTTTGTTTGTTTGTTTTTTGTTTTTACATTACACATTCAAGTGAGATCATACAGTACAATATTTGCCTTTCTCTTTCTGGCTTACTTAGCATAATGCTGTCAAGATCATCCATGTTGTCACAAATAGCAGGATTTCCTATTTTACGGTCGAATAATATTCCATATATAACATTTTCTTTGTCTATTCATCCATTGATGGGACACTTAGGTTGTTTCCATGTCTTGACTATTTATTATAATAATGCTGCAATGATCATGGGGGTATAGATATTTCTTCAAGACAGTGATTTTATTTCCTTCAGATATATAGTCAGAAGTGGATCTACTAAATCATGTGGTAGTTCTGTTTTTAAATTTTTGAGGAAATTCCATACTGTTTTCCATAGCATCTGTACCAATTTACAATCCCATCAATAGTGCACAAGGGTTCCCTTTTCTCCACATCCTCACATACACTTATCTCTTGTCTTTTTAGTGCCATTCTAACATGTGTGAGGTAGTATCTCATTGTGATTTTGATTTCCATTCCCCTGATGATTAGTGATGTTGACCACATTTTCATGTGCTTGTTGGCTATTTGTATGTCTTCTTTGGGAAAATGTCTATTCAGATCTTCTGCCCATTTTTCAATCAGATTATTTGTTTGGGTTTCTTGGCTTTTTTGTTTGTTTTATTGCTATTGAGTTGTATGAATTCCTACTATATTTGGGATATTAACTCCTTATCAGACACAGGGCTTGCAAATATTTTCTCCCATTCTGTAGATTGCCTTTGCATTTGTTGATTGATTGTTTATTTTGCTGTGCAATATCTTTTTAGTTTGATATAGTCCCACTTGTTTCACTTGTTTTATTTTTTCTTTTGTTGTTTGTACTTTTGGTGTCATATCTAAAAAATCATTGTCAAGATCAATGTCAATAATCATTTTTCCTGTTTTCTTCTATGAGCTTTCCAGTTTCAGATATTACATTTCCGTCATTAATCCCTTTTGTGTTATTTTTGTGAGTAGTATAAGATGGGTCCAAATTTTATTCTTTCGGATGTGATTATCATTTCCCAACACCATTTACTGAAGAGACAACTCCTGCCCCATTGAGTATTTCTATTGCTTTTCTGGTCTCTATGACATTTACCATATTTCCCCATGTATAAGATGCACCCTTTTTTGAAAAACTTGGGGTCTAAAAACTGGGTGCGTCTTATGCAGTGGTTGTAGATCATTATCAAGTCATTTAAGAAGTGTGGCATTTCAAATGCCACAAATGGAACTGAGGACGAGGCAATATATGAAGACAGTGGTTCATCATCAGACACAGACACACAAGCTAATGTTTGGAAGTTTTGACAGTGATGAGGAGTTGTATGAATTTCATGATGAATACAACTTGAGTTCAATAACTTTATGTAATACATTTTTTTTTCAAATTTCAGGCCCCAAAATTAAGGTTTGTCTTATACATGGGGAAATATGGTATTTCTGCACTGGTCTTTTTTATTTCTTCCCTTCTGCTAACTTTGGGATTAGTTTGTTTTTTTTCTAGTTCCTTGAGGTACAAACTTAGGTTGCTTATTTGTCATCTTTCTTTTTCCTTAATGTAGGCATTTATCACTATAAACATCCCTCTTAGAACTATTTTTGCTGCATCCCATAAATGTTGATATGTTATGTTTCCATTTTGATTTACTTGAACATATTTTTTTAATTTCCCTTTAGATTTCTTTGACCCAGTAGTTGTTCAGGAGTATACTTTCCATTTCCATATATATTTATTTGTGAATTTTCCAGTTTTCCTCTTGTTATTGATTTCTAGTGTCATACCATTGTGGTCATAAAAAGTACTTGGAATGATTTCAATCTTCTTAAATTGGTTAAGACTTGTTTGGTGGTCTAATCTATGATCTATTCTGGTGAATTTTGTGTGTACAATTGAGAAGGATGTATATTCTGCTATTGGATGGAATGTTCTGTATATGTATGTTAGGTTCATTTGGTCTAAAGGATAGTTCAAGTCCAATGTTTCCTTATTAATTTTCTATCTAGAAAATTTATCCATTGTTGAAAGAGGGGTATTGAAGTCACCTACAATTATTGTATTGTCTCTTTCTCCTTTCAGATCAGTTAATATTTGCTTAGTATATATCGCTGCTTTGATGTTGTAATTACACATGTATGTAATTATTATATCCTTGTGATGTATTGACTCCTTTATGATATATTGACTCCTATATAATGACCTTCTTTGTCTCTTGTTACAGTTTTTTACTTAAAGTCTACTTTGTCTGATACAAGTATAGCTACCCCTCCTCTTTTGTTTTCCATCTGCATAAAATATTTTTTCATCCCTTCACTTTGAGCCTATGCCCTTAAAGCTGAAGCAAGTCTCTTATAGGCATCATCTATTTAAGTCTTGTGCTATTCATTCAGCTACTCTATGCCTTTTAATTGGGCAATTTAGGCCATTTACACTTAAAGTAATTATTGATAGGTAAGAACTTACTAATGCCATCTTTTAAACATCATCTTTTGGGGGGGCGGGGTTGTTTCTGTGTGAAGGGTGAAAAGGATAACTATTGCATTGTTCTGTACACCTGAAACTAACAATAAAAATAAATAAATAAACATCATCTTTTAAACATCTTTTAAAACATCATTAATTGTTTTCTGTTTTGTAATTCATTATGTTTTCTTCTTCTCTCACTGTATTCATTTATAAATTGATGATTTTTCTTTAGTGGTGTGTTTGGTTCCCTTCTCTTTATCTATTGTGTATCCACTACAGGTTTTTGTTTTGTAGTTACCATGATTCTTAGATAAATCCTCTTATAAATATAATAGTTTATTTTAAGCTGATAACAACTTAACTTTGATCACATACAAAACTCCACCCTTTTACTCCCCTCTCATATTCTGTGTTTTTGATATCACAATTTACCTATCTTTATATTGTGGATCCATTAACAAATTATTGTAGCTATAATTATTTCTAATATTTTTGTCCTATAACCTTTATACTCGAGTTAAGTGATCAACAGACCATCATATTACAGTAGTAGAGTATTCTGAATTTGACTATATACTTACCCTTATCAGTGTGTTTTTATATTTTCATATGTTTTCATGTTACTATTTATAGCGTGGTTTTATTTCAGGTTGAAGAACTCCTTTCATCATTTCTTCTAAGGCGGGTCTAGTGTTGAGGAACTTCCCCAACTTTTGTTTGGGAAAACTTTATCTTTCATTTCTGAAGAACTACTTTGCTATGTGAAGTATTCTTGGTTGGCAGGTTTTGTTTTGTTTGTTTTTTCAACACTTAAAATATATCATCCTCTCTCCTGTACTCCAAGGTTTCTGCTGAGAAATCCACTGATAGCCTTATGGAGGTTCCCTTGTGTGTAAGTTTTTTTCTTTCTCCTGCAGCTTTTAGAATTATCTCTTTGGCTTTGACTTTAAACAATTTTATTGTAATGCGTCTTGGAGAAGATCATTTTCGGTTGAAATTTTAGAGGGACAATGAACTTGATCATGACCTTTAGGGATTTGGATGACTAAATCCCTCCCCAGATTTGGGCAGTCTCAGCCATTATTTCTTTAAATATGCTTTCTTCCTCCCTTCTCTCTCTGGAACTCCAATAATACATCAATTGTTTCTCTCACTGGTATCCCATAAATCACATAAGCTTTCTTCACTCATCTTCATTCTTTTTTCCATTTTGCTCCTCTGACTGATTTCAAGTGAAATGTCTTCTCATTCATTAATTGTTTCTTCTATTTGGTCAAATCTGATATTGAAGTTCTCTACTGAATTCTTCAGTGCAGTCATTTCATTCTTCAACTCTAGGATTTCTGTTTGGTTTTTACAATGGTTTCTATTTCTTGTTGAACTTCTCATTTTGTTCATTGCTTTCCTAATTTCATTTAGTTGTCTATCTGTGTTTTTTTGTAGTCCAATGATTTCTTTAACAGGAATATTCTTAATTCTTTATCAGACAGTTCATAGGTCTCCATTTCTTTAGGGTCTGTCATCGAACCTTTATTAGTTTCCTTTGTTGATTTCATATTTCTCTGATTATTCATGGTATTTGTGGACTGGGACCACAGGAGGTGGCCTGGAGTCTAGACCTGTGGGAGCCTGCCTGGTGTTGAGGCTTGCCAAAAGCCTGGGTCTGCAATAAGCAGCCCGGGGCTAAGGAGAGTCAAGAGCCTATAGTACCTTCTTTGGAGTCCAGGTTCATGGGGGTTAACATGGTGATGCAGTGGGCTGGGAGCCTGGGGCCATGAGAGGTAGCCAGGTCCTCATGCAGGTTGGTGCTAGGCTCCATGGTAAAGTCAGGAACTCACTTTGCTCTCCCCCTCCTCCATGGGACAGTGTCTATCTCCATGCTGGGCTGCCCAGGCTTGGGAGAACTGTGATGGGGTAATGTGAAACTGTCTTTTCTACCCTCTTCAATGCATCTTTTCTTATTTCTATGCTCCACTTAGGTGCTATTAAACCTCACCTGGAATCCTTACTTCTTGTGAAGGTATTTTTATGCATGGACAGTTGTTCAAATTGATGCTTCTGGAAGAGGACAAGCACTAGAAACTCTTATACCACCATCTTGCTGACATCACTCTTAGGGATTAAATAATTTAAGGAGAACACCTATTCTAGAGACAGAGGCTAGCTGAAATACAATGTCAGCATCTCCAGCCTCCTGGCTGAGATTCAAGGCTAGACTTCATATTCCATTGGAGAAGAAACAAAGGAAAAGTGGGTAGAACATCCAAGTACTACAGCAGAGTGATCACATGTGTTGGAGGTTATCAAAACACAAGACAGTAGCTTCTAACACATTAATTACTCTCCAGGTCCTTATACAATTGTAGAAATATCTTTTCAGATGTTCTATTTCTAAGGAGGAGAGGGGGAGGGGGGAGAGACTGACTCTAAATCTCACTGGACTGCGATAAGCCTGAAAAGCACATACATAATTATAGACCACAGAGGCAGGTCCTAACAAAAGTAGTATTTCATCTGAGCTAAGTGCTACCTAAAAGACTCTCCACAACTTGAAATTCTTTTCTTCCAAGGTTGTTTCATGTCTCTTCTTTCCAAAAGTTTTTCTTAACCACCTCATCCCCAACTCTTCCACTGGCAGCTGAACTCTTTTCTCTTTAACTACTTGGTTCCCATGAAAAACAGTCTACAGAATTGTTTGTGGTAAGGCTGAGAAAGAAGAATAAAAGAGATCTGAGACTCTAAGTTTAAGAATACAGAGCTCAGAGGAAAGCAGAGTAAATAGACATCAGATTAAGTGAAAAATAGCAAGTAACCACAGGAGGGGTAGGTTGTGGAAAGATGACAGATATCTGACATATAAGTATATATCATAAGCTCTAAGAATTTGGTATCAAGAAGGGGAAAAAATATGAAAGTTGGCTGGACTTATACCAGTAAGCCTAATAAGAATCAAGAACTTTCACATATTATTTAGACATCCATGATTATGTGGTTAGAGAAATCTTAAAATGCTATGTGTCAGTCATGTGAAATTTTGGTTTTTTTCTGTGGGCTGAAAATTTAAGTTTAAGCTGAACTTTTACGGGGAAAAATTGGCTGGAATTCTTCACCTTGGAGCCAAGAGACACACTTCAGATATTTTAATCAGTGATGTATTTGTGAAAAATATAAATCTGAGGAATTTTATCCTGTTTTCGTACACTAAAGGCACAGACAGAGCTTAGCTTGAGCAAAAAAAGATGAGGGTTTGTGTTTTATAACCTCCCACTTCTTATATGTCTGCACCCGATCTCCCGTTACCTTTATTCTCTATTCTAGAGACTCAGGGTCTTCATACTTCAGTTCAAAGCTGAATTCAGTAAAGGCCTGTGTTCTTTCAAAGTGGCTTGTATACCTAGCTTCTTATCTCTGGTTTGCAGGTGAAAAAGAGTGTTTAGTGTGGTTAAGTGGCTAGCTGATACAAATTAAAAGTTGTAGAGCTCATTTCTAGGTATTTTGACTTCTTTCCAGTTTTCATGCCTTCATTAATTCATTTATTCATGTCTTTAACAAATATTTAGAGAGCATGTTATGCACAAAGTATTTAACTTTTGCATAGAACCTCAGAACTTTTTCACATATACATTTTATTTAATCTCCATAATAACTTCTAAGACAGATGAGTTATTAACCCCATGTTGCAGATGATGTAGTTAAGGTTCACAGAGGTCGAGTAATGTTTTAAGTCACATGGTCTATTAAGTGTCAGTGCTGTGACTTGAATTTGGGTTCGCTGATGCAAAGTTCAGTGAACTTCCCATCAAACAGCACTTAGGACGCAAAGAAGATAACATATTGTTCCCACCATCACAAATGTTATCTAGTTAAAACCAAAGACAGATTAAATAACAAAATAAAGCACTATAGGTACTTCAAAACACAGCATTTTAAGTACCAACTAAATTATGTAGGCAATAAGCACCAAGGGTTCAGGGAGGAAAAGGATCACTGGTAACTGAGAAACTATGGAAAGCTTCACAGAAGAGGGAAATATTGAGATGGCCTTAAAAGGTTAAGAGGATTTGGATAAAAAAGGAAGAAGGGCTTTCCTGGCACAGCAAGTGATATAAATAGTAACAAGGAGGTAGAAATATGCATGACATGTTTAAGGGATGGAAGTAGAATATTAATATAATGGCTGGCATTTACTGAAAGATAGCATGGCTTAGTGGTTAAAAGCATGGCCTCTGAAGACAGACTCCCAGATTTTGAGACATGATTCTACCACTTACTAGCTGTTAACATAGTAAGTTAATAATTTCCCTCAATTTTCTCAACTGTAAAAGTAGAATAATGATGTCACCTATTTCGGAGAGTTATTATAAGGATGAAATGAATTTTCAAAGTATTTAGAACAGTGTCCAAGCATTATGTAAGTTAACTAAATAATATACTGGAAGTATTATAAATATACTGTACTCCAGGCACTGTATTAAGTACATTATATTATTTAATTTACTCTTCATCATCCTATAAGTTATGTGTTATTATCTTCATGCTACTGGTGAGAAAACTAGAACTAAGAGAGTTAAATTTCTTAAGATCACACAGCTGATAATTTCAAAAGCTAGGATGTAAACACAAATGTGTTCTTCAGCCACTACACTATACTTTCTGAGTATAGGAAGCAGTGGGAAAATAAAGTAGGTTGAGGCCAAATTATAAAGGGCCCTGAAATCATCAGACTAAGATAATTACATAATATACTATGGGCAAGTAGAAGCCACTGAAGGTTTCCAGGAAGTGGTGTGTTTTAGAGAGTTGTATCTGGCCAAAGAATTCTGTATGGATTGGAAATCTCTGGACCACAGGAGTATCAGGTAGACACAAACATATCCCAAATGAACTTGCAGAAAGTAGGCCAACGTTTTTTGTCCTTCAAACTTATCCTTAAAGATTCATCCATCTATGTAACCCCTTTTAGCCTCTAAACCACAATTAATAATAGCTTCAGCACCAAATAACCAAAACAAAAGTTGAGATTTCTATTACATGATTTCTAAATCACCCAAACCAAACAATAGTGCTATATTCCACTGCCTAAATGTAGGTGCAGACATTCATCTATAGCCATAGTCTCTTTGTGATCTGTAACTATAAGGTACTTAACAAGTAGAAAATGAATCACATGTATAACACTTCTTCATTTAATAGCCTAATTCATCCCCCCAGATGCTATCCCCAACTATAAAGCACTGCTGGCCAAAATCGCACAAACAATGTTGCTGCTACAACAGTCCCCCCTTATCCAAGAGGGATACATTCCAAGACCCCCCAGAGGGTGCCTGAAACTGTGGATAGTACTGAACCCTATATAGAGTATGTTATTTTCATGTACATACATAACTATGATAACGTTTAATTTATAAATTAGGCACAGTAAGAGCTTAACAATAACTAATAATAAAACAGAAAAATTATAACATACTGCAGTAAGAGTTATGTGAATGTGGCATCTCTCTCTCTCATCTCTCTCTCTCTCTTAAAATGTCTTATTGTACTATACTTACCTTTTCTCTTAAAGGAAGCACTTTACAGCTTCTCTTTGGCATATCCAAATTGCCAGCGTCACTCTTCTTGAGCTGTGGGACCACTGTTAAGTAAAGTAAGTGTTACTTGACACAAATACTGTGACACCATGACAGTCAATCTGATAACTGAGAGGGCTACTAAGTGCCTAACGGGTGGATGGTGTATACAGCGTGGATACAATGGACAAAGGGATGACTCAGTCTCAGGCAGGACACAGCAGGACAACACGAGATTGCATCATGATAATCAGAATGGCATGCAATTTAAAACTTGAGTTGTTTATTTCTAGAATTTTCCATTCAATATTTTTGGACCATGGTTGACCACGGGTAACTGAAACCACAAAATAGGGAAACCACAGATAAGGGGGGAATGCTGTACTACAAATTCATGATCTTCAAACTCAGTTGGGCCTGAAATGCTGCCATGCAGCTCTAATCAGGTATCTCTCCTATTCTGCTCAGTGCCTATTTCAAATATTCACCACTCTTAAGCCTTCTACACCTCTTCCCCATCCTACTATCACTGACACCTCCTACTCCACACATACATGCTCAACAGATGACTTTTTTCTATATTTTGCTGAGAAAATAAATGTAAATTACATAGAAATTTCTCAGCTCCTCACTTGCCTCCATCATGAATTTATCTGTCAACACATTTATTTTTATGTCTTTCCCACCTGTATCAGTAAAAAGGCATCCTTCCCTGTGTCTAAAGCTTGATCTTTTCATCTGGACTTTGGACTCCCTCCCAGCTCTAAGCAAATTTCTCTTATTTTGAAATGTTCAATATTTCCTTCTCTACTGTCTCTTTCTCTTTAACACATTCCCTTAAACTGCTCTATTATTTAAGATTCTCTTTGGGCCAGCCGAGTGGCTCAGTTGGTTAAGAATTGGCTTAAAAGGGCGAGCTCTGAGCAACAGGGCTGCCGGTTCGATTCCCACATGAGCCAGTGACACTGCGCCTGAGCTGAGCTGCCACTAAGCTGCCAACAAGTGGCAGGATGACTTAGCTGGTGTAAAAACAAGATTGCCTGTTCAATGGTGGGCTAAGCCCACCCACAATTAAGACTGAACTCAGCACCTCGGATGGCTCAGTGGATACAGCGTGCGCTCTTAACAACAAGGCTGCTGGTTTGACTCCACACGGGATGGTGGCTACGCCCACCCGCAACTAAGATTGAACACAGCACCTTGAGCTTAGAGGCCACGAGCTGCAGACGGGAAGCCAGATGGCGACTGGCGCCCTCCACAACGAAGAATGAAGAACAACTTGGCTGGTCCCCGTCCCCAATTCCCCAATACTGTTCCTCTCTCCCAACTCCCCAATAAAAAAATCTAAAAAAAAAAACCAAAAAGATTCTCTTTTAACTCATGTCCTCCCAACTACCTCCTTACTCTTCCTTTCAAAGGAAAGCTATTTGAAAGAATCGCCTTAAATTCCTCACGTTCCTGCCTCCCTTCATTCACTCTTTTGATTTTTTTCCCTCAGACTCCATGTCATAGAAGGACTGATCATAACCATTGGTTTACGACACTCCTCACGGCTTCATGTATGGCCCCCTTTTCATAATTTAGCTAGACTACCTGCTCTCTCTCCTTTGCTACCCTGCCTTATACTTTACATACAGGTTTTCCCTAAATGAAGTCCTTCATGAATCTCATGGCTGGAATTCTCATCTCGGGCTCAGCTTCTAGGAAACCTGCCCAAAGACACAAAGGATGATGCAGCAGAAAGATAAAAATGAGCCTGGAACAGTGCTGTAATCTTGTAACCACCATCCTTTCAACCCTGTGCTTCTTGTTATGTAAAAAAAAATAATAACTCACTATTTGGTTAAGCTCCTGTAGCTGCATTTCTTAGACTTGCACTTGAGCGTAGTTCCGAAACAATCCACTCCCAAACACTTCTCCAGTCAGGATCACACTCCTAACTTCCAGATACACACCTCCAAGTACTTTAGCAACGTCTCCATTTAACACCTCAAATTCAGCTTGCCCAAAACTGGACTCATAAATTTCTCCTAAAATATGTACCTCTATCTGTATCTTGAACGTAAATGTCATCTCTAACTATTCACACATCCCAAACAAAACCCTTAATTAAAACAGAACCTCGCATCCCCTACCAATCCCTTTCACGTCTCTCCTCTATCACGTTCCCCTGTACCACTGCCCAAGGTTGATTTAGTCACAGGGTCTATTCCTGTGGATTCTATCTCCTATCTATCTCCAATCTCAAATCTATTCTTCCCTCGCCCTTCCTACTGCCAATGGCACTGCTTTCCTCTGGGTCCTCAATATTTTGCTCTTTGATAATAGATCCTACCTTAGTCTACTTGCTCCTTGTCCTGAGCCTCTCCAATTCATTACTTACCCACACTTCCACCAGAGGGACTTGGTTTGGCAGGAAGCAAAAAATAGTCTCCTTTCCTCCCAAAAGTAGTCTACATGGTAAAATAGAATCAATTTGAAGTGATTGTTTTCTGAAAGAGAAGGAGAGAAACAAAGAGGGAGAAAGGAACTAAATTCTACATCCGGTTGGGTAAGATAAAGATTGAGGATATGTGCAGGATAAGGAGAGGATTCATACATTGAACCAATTCAGCAGAAACAGACAGGTTGAGCCAGGGAACCTAGGAAATCCAGCAACCCCCTTTTCTTCCCTGCTCTTCAACCAAATCCCCAGAGAGATGGGGAGGAACACAGGGCTTCCTCTGCTTGTGGTTTGAGCTTCAAGCAAATTTCATTTGACTCTCAAATGTTCTAGGACCTCATTGACTACTGAGTTACATGCAAATCTGGTATCATGCCTCTTAGAAATTTTCAATGATTTTCTACCACCATCAGGAAAAATGTGAACATCTTAGTCAAGCCCTATGACCTAGCTAGAGTAAATCACCCAGAGATGACCGCAGTAAACTACCCAGGGCACACTATGAAATGCTTCCACGCCTTCTGACACGCTGTTGCCCTGCCTGGAACACCACTTTGTTTTAACCTTTTCCTCTTTATCCTGGGTGATGCAGTCCAAGCCTTTTCTCACCTACAGTCATTAGACCTCCGGTTTTAAATGCACCTCAACTGGATGGATTTCAATATCACTGTAAGTGAACTTCTGTTGAAGCATTTCTAAACCGACATATTAATGGTTAGCAATGAACTCATTAGGGGAACAAAGTGCAACTCTGTGTACAACTCTGTTTTCTGGGGAGAAAAACTCTATGCCTCACACACAGTAAGTACACCCTCCCCACAGTTTGTTTAATGCTTCTCTTTGTCACCATTTACTGAGGACTTACTACTTGCCAGGCTCTGTAATAACAGCTTTACATGCAATTTTTTAATCCTCAGAAAACCCTATGAATTAGGCACTATTATTAATCTCCAGTTTATGAATAAGAAAAGTGCACACATATAGGTTTAGTAATATATCATCCAAGTTCACACAGCTAGTGACTAAACATGTGTCATTAATCTATACCCCTACTAATAATAAACATTTGTAAATGCTTTGAAGTAGAAATGGCTGTATGAGAAAACATACATGTAAGTAAAAGCTATACTCATTCAATCATTCATGAGGAGAGAGGGATAGGAGATATGGGTCATACAACTATACTTCAATTTCTTTAAGCAAGTGTTTTATCCCTTTAAAACAAATTCACAGCATAAGAAAAAATAATTAAACCCCTTTTTTTTTCCACTAGCCCTCATGATTTTTTTTTTCTCAAGGTGTGTTGCCTAATTTCCTTTAAGCTCCCATGATTTTACTCAGTCTCTGGCCATGTAGGTGAAAGATAGTGTTTATATCTCAACTGAAGTCCTGCATAGTTTTATTGGAAATCAGATACTTCCAGTTACTTATTTTTTCTTAAATA
The DNA here is from genome assembly GCF_001890085.2 of Hipposideros armiger. Taxonomy (NCBI): domain Eukaryota; kingdom Metazoa; phylum Chordata; class Mammalia; order Chiroptera; family Hipposideridae; genus Hipposideros; species Hipposideros armiger. The sequence goes on from NW_017731434.1 coordinate 1,079,304, forward strand.
AGATAACTGGTGAAGAAAAGGGAAAAAAGAAATCTACAAAAAGAGCTCACTGTGCATAAAATATTTGGAAAAATAAGTAACCATGTTAGTCAGCTAACTAGGAGAGCTGGAATGAGTGAAAACAGAATATCAGCATACCAAAATAAAAATCAGGTAAATTCCAAGCTTCAGGACCCAAAATCCACTACTCAAAACAGCCCCAAACCATCTGAAATAAATGTCCAGTCCAAACATACAGCAAGAAGGAGGTGCATTCAAATAGCATTTAGTCTAAAGCTGAGTGTTCATTTACCATGAGACAGACCATGAAAAACCTGTAGTTTTGGGTGTTTTCAACTGAACCTGAATTTTCAGATGTATAAATTAGTTTACCTCCTTGGATAGACATGCTATCCTGTTTTCAAGAGAAATACAGGCTTCTAAAAGCTTATTTAAAAGGTTCAAAAGGCTACTTGGGCATCAAGTAACTATTAAAAACAATATTTTGACTATTTAAGTGTAAACGAATCAGACACATATGGATTAAATTTTCCTTAAATTGCACATGCTCCAAACTGAAGGGTATAAGCATGGGTGAAACCTGTTTTGGATTTCAGAGAGCCCAAAACATTTGAAAAATCATCTGCGCTGTTCAATGAACTCAAAAGTACAGCTGGATTCAGCCACCTCTAATTCATCCCTATCTTATTATATTCCTGGTCTTAATATAAGGAAGGGTGTAAGTACATGAATAGCTGACAGGTAAAATGTCTAAACCTAAATTTAGAAGTGATTTAAAAAAAAAGAAAGAAAAATAAATTTAAAAAATCTCTTTTAATATGTGTTTAAAGGAAGTCTTTCAGTTTTAAAGAAAATCTGAAATATTCTTTAGACTATATAATTTTCTTTTGGGTCTCTTTCCAATTAAAAATTTAATTTCTATAATTATAGGATGGAGAATAAAGTAAACTAACATTTTTCTGAGCTTGCACTACGTGCCAGGCACTGTGGTTGGCACTTTCACATGCATTATTTCTTTAATCAGTTCCACCAAAAACCAGCTTTAGGCCCTCATTATGTACAGAGGAGACAAGACATTGTATTTCACTCAATTTTACTCTCTTCACCTTGAGCTGTCAGCCTATTTACAATAAATGACCTGAGTCTAATAAGTCAACTGAAAAAAAATATTTCATTTTCCTCAATAAATTAAGCTGAAAATATTAAGAACTGAAGTCCTTAGCTATTAGAACTACATAGAACTGTGAAACAGCATCAAAAGTGATTAAGGGTCTATATTTTTGGATAGCAAATTACTTAGTTTTTTTGTACCTCAGTCTTTTGTACCTTCCCTGCATAACTGGGGTAACAATACTTACCTCATAAGATCATTATGTATATAGAATGGGAAGTTGTATGTAACGTGCCTGAGAATAAGTGCTGACTAAATGACAATTATTACTTAAGAAATACATGTATATTGATGGGTTTAGTACTTATTTTCTCCAACAACCAGTCAAAGCCAGATGGTGTCACTGCCCATAACTCTTCTAAAACGAGACCCTCTGATCTCTCTCCAGACTCTCTGTGTTGAACACTTCACCAAACACACAGTGGATCAGGAATGGTCCCCACACATCTTGAAGAGGTTGCCTGGAACTACCTCCATCACAAGTTACAACTCTCTACTTCATGGTGTGAGCTCTGTGGCAAGCCATGCTGGCTACTTGAAGATTGAGGCTATTGCAGCACGTGTCAGGTGGGAAGTTACCAGTGTCAAACAGCAGGGTCCGTCATGACCCCGCTCCTGCTAACTGAGGTAGAGCACCATGGTCATAGGAGCCTCCCTTTTCCCATCAAAATCCACTTGGCTCCCTGTACCATCAGTTTAGGGAGTTGGCTGGAATTGAAGAGGTGACAGCTGTTTCTCAGGTGCACCTAGCTCCAGTACTGTGCTCATCACTCGGCCATTGCTGGCGGAGCCAGCACAGCCCAGAGTGCAGGCCTATGCAGGGTAGCGCCAATGCTCAGTCATCATCTCTGAGAAAAGAGAAGAGATGGTGACAGCCCCTCCCCACCCACCACTCATGCTTTCTTATCAGGGGGCATATTTCTGCCTCCCTATGATGTTGAACTTTTGCTCCAGGAAGGAGATGGAAATGGGGCTACGGAGAGCTCCCTGGCTCTACCAAAATTCCATATAGAAAAATGAACACAGGACATTTTTCACTGCTCCTCTCACCTCTAATACGTCCCTTGCCTGCCTTTTTGCCTTGGGAAAAGGGCTGATTCCCCAGCATGGCAGCCCCTAAGGTTTTCATAAAGTTCCTGGGCAGGTTTTAAACTTCTGAGTTATATCAAGCCTTGTCAAATTTGCTGGCTAGTCAACTTTCCATTGCCTGTCAGCAGTAAAAACTTGACCCAAAGAGGTGTTCTGGCCAGCAGGGATCTGTAAGTCACTTATCTCCATGAGGCTTTAATGAGCTGCATTAAGTGAAGCACTCTGATGAATCCATATATAAGGTAATTGGTTATAAAGGCCAAGTAAGAGGCTGCATATAGAGCAAAGGTGTTGAATGTTATGTACTCACCACAGGTAAGAATTTTAAGAGGCAACCTAATGGCTTGAAAGCCTTCTAATTCTCATTAGGTCTCTCTTCGGTTGGGTTGCTCTTTAAGTTGGCAGGACCAGGACCTAGCTTCAAATCACAGCTAAGAAGGTAAAAATGACTGGTCCTTAAGAGAGGGCCCACCCTTCATCTATGTGCTCTCTGGGAGAGGGTGGAAGAGAAATGAAAAAGTTTCTGCAGTTTCAGTAATGTTCAATTTTAGCTCACCTGTCAAAGGCAGGGTTAGAGCTGGCAAAGAAGAATTCTGGGTGCTGCTTAAGCTTCCTCACCCCATTATCCACCATGTTATCACTCAGGCCAGTTTCGGACAAGGCTGCAGGGTTGTTGGCAATATTGGGTTACCAAGGAAGGAGGAAAAATCATGATTGGAGCTGCTGGCCTGGCAACAGAAGGTGATTGGGTAAACACATAGGTCAAGGTCATGCCAAAGATCAGAGCAACCTCAGGCATAAGACTGTCAGTACTAGGGGTACATTTGTCAGACTTAGCATGACAGAGGCAGATCTAGGCAGAAATTTACACTACTGTCCTGGTGTATTATAACTGTGATCCAAGGAATTCTGTCCATATCTGAGCAGTCTCCAGCCAATGCAGGTGGTGACAGCCAATACAGCTCTAGCCCTCAAGAAGACAAATGAGATTGTCAGGACCTTGCAGGAGCCTGACTTCAGGGGCATGCTAGATTTCTAGGACACCCGACTGGAGTCTTAGGAAGGGTAACCAAGCAGGCCACCAGGAGGAAGTAGAGCCCCCCAAACTGCTTTCTTTCCCGGATTTCCCCCTCTTGTCATTAGCCCCAACATCCCAATCAAATGACCAAGTCAGAAACCTAGGAACCCTCTTCCACCCCCTCATCTCCAAATCAAACACTGATCCTTTTGTTCTACATCCTTAATGTCTTTTGAACTTGTCATTTCTCTCCATCCCCACTGTCATTACCTTAGTTCAGGACACTAGCATCTTTGACCCAGATTATTACAGTAGCCTCCTAACTAGTCTTCCTGCCTTCCTGCCAATCCCCATTTCTTACTACTAAGGACAGTAAGGGATGCCAGTCTATACTCCAGTCCTCCCTGATTCCCTGTAGCTCCATACATGTGCCACATTCCCTCTTGCTTCTGGGGTTTGTACATCTTCACTTGGCTAAGTCTTATGATTTCACTTCCTCAGAGAGGGCCTCCCAATTTCCCAGGACTGAGCTCGGTGCCCGACCCCTGTGCCACCACACTATCCTGTAATAAGGGCTATGAATACCATACTGCACCTGCATCTTTTTTTGCTTTTGTCTTTTTGATCAACTTTGTACTCCCAGCTCTTAGCACACTGCTTAGAACACAGAGAACAATCAATGAATATTTAATTGGTAAACTGGATTCTGTGACTCGGGGCTACACTCCTCGCATATTGAATTCTGAATCTAAATAATATATTTTTTTAATTAGACAAAAAATTTAAAAAAAAACACAGAACTACCGTATGACCAGCAATCCCACTTCTGAGTATTTATCCAAAGGAAATGAAATCACAATCTCAAACAGATATCTGTGCCCTTGTGATCACTGCAGCGTTATTCGTAACAGCCAAGACATAGAAACAACCTAAGTGTCCACTGATACATGAATAGATAAAGAAAATGTGATATATACAAAATGAAATGTTATTCAGCTGTAAAAAAGAAAGAAATCTAGTTTTTTACAACAATGTGGGTGGCCCTTTAAGGCATGCTAAGTAAAGTTAAGTCAGATAGAGAAAGACAAATATTATGTAACATATGTGAAATCTTAAAAAGCCAAACTCATAGAAACATAGAGTAGAATGGTGGGTGCCAGGGGTCAGGAATTGTAGGAAATGGGGAAATGTTGGTCAAAGAGTACAAACTCCCAGTTATAAGATAAATACGCTGTGGGGATCCAGTGTACAGCATATGACTCTAGTTAACGCAACAGCATTATATATTTGGAAGTTGCTAAGAGAGATCTTAAATGTTCTCACCACACACACAAAAATTATAATGATGTGTGGTGATGAATGTGTTAACTAATCTTATTCTGGTAATCATTCCACAATACGTATGTGTACCAAATCATCATGTTATACACTTTAAAGTTACACAATGTTACAGGTCAATTATATCTCAATAATCCTGGGGGAAAATTAAAATTTGTAAAAAGAGTTAGGGGACATACGAGATCCCAGGAATTGTGGCTCTGACTCCAAATTCTGAATCTGAGGAGTGTGACTATTCCCACTGAAGAGGCGAATCTGTCAGGTTTGGTGGAGGGCTACATGGGTGTTTCAGTGACCCAATAGTGGTAACTGAACAAGGCGAAAGGGAAAAACAAAACAATACATAAACAGAAACAAAACACCAGGCACAGGTAAGAATACCTCCTCATCTAAACAGACCTCTTTTAACTTCCTCTGGTGGCAGGAAATATGATACTGGAAACTGAACAATACATGCTATAATCTGCTCAGACACTTCTTTTGGAGATTTATATTTTTCAGGAAACTCCTTCTGTCACTCTTGCTAATACTGAATCTAGACCAACACTTGCTTCAAGCCCATCGTAAATTCTCCCTGCCTTCCCACCCCCACATATAAACCCTACCTATCCCAAACTGAGGCTAACCCAGGCATAAGAAAAACCAAGGCCTAACAAGTATGACAATGTTAGTTTGTTAAAATGAAATCAAGCCTTTCTTGCACACCCCTTTTATAGAGGCTGACCAAGTTGAAATAAAACTCTTGTTTCACGTTGAAATAAAACAGCAACTTTACATGATAATGTGAGAAAAAACCAAGGACCCTCAGGGCACCGTAATGTTGCATCTAAGATTGGCCAGAAAGTAAGGTTTCATAATTTTGTTTTCATTAATTAGCTAATCAAAACACTTTCTGTTGATGTACTTGATATTCGCATGCACTGAGATCTGCCAAAATCGGCTAAGCATGAGTACTTCACGTACTTTTTTTTTTTTAAGATTTTATTGAGGAATTGGGGGAGGGGAACAGCGTTGGGGAATCCAAGAAGGGGAACAGACAAATTGCTGTCCTTTTTGTTCTTCAGTCTAGTTGTGGGGGACATTGCTTCATTGACCCATGTTGGTATTGTGATCATTGTGCTCTTCCTGGGTGAGGCAGATCAGTCGCCGGCCACTGGACGGCAGCTCTCGCGGCTGCCAGCCGCTCACGGTAGCACCACAACCCACTGCAGCAGAGGCTGCAGCCTACACCTTCGCCGGCGACTCACAGCAGCCCAGCTCCAGGTTGAGCTGTTGTTCACCATCTTAGCTGTAGAAGGTACAGCATCACTGGCCCTCATGTGGGATCTGAACCGGGGCCCTGCTGCTCAGAGCTGGCGTCCCAAGCCAACTCCTAACCAATACGCCACTCAGCCAGCCCTTCCTGTACTTTGTGTAAAGACTAGGCAGCTATCCTGCATAATGATGCAGGCTGCTCACTACATTAAGATGTCCACCCAAAACACTGACTGGAGGCTGAAATCCAGCCTGAACTCTGCTCAACAAGCCCTTGTGCCCTGGCTTGAGGCTTGCATCACCCAGTGGACAGGACACCTTTTTCTAATCCACACAAAGGTCTGTAGGGTAATAGGGATCCTGCTTGAAAGGGTTAAGACTCAATGTCATAGCTCTCAAGTAACCTAGAAAATCAAACTTCTGTATTATATGTTCCAGAGATCCCAAAGGCCCTCATCAATCTGAGGATATACCATTCTGCCCTCTAATCACCATGACTTTGAGCCTGAACCATTAAATGAATCCACTCAACCCCTGCCCGCCAGAACCTTTGCTTACAGCGGAAAGTGCCAGAACTTTAAACCATACAGAACAACAACAAAGGCTCTGCAAGTCAGCTTGAGGCTAGAGAGTAAGCAACACCCAGCCTTGTGTTTATATTTCAGACCTGCTTGATTCTGAGTTCTTTGAGCATACTTGCGTCTTTGCTGGGCGTATACTATCTCAGCTTTCTGGGAACCTGATGTTTCCTGGGACTTGGTTCCCTACGTATCAGCTTTCTGACTGACTTCCTACATCTGGTTTCAGTCTCCTGCCTCAGCCGTTCTCACCCTACTCCCCTCTGAGGCTGACCACTCGTGATGAACGTGATACCAGGCTCAACGTTCAGCCCAATACAGGAAAAGGTCTGATGGGGTCCAAGGAATGAGGCTGACAATGTAGTATATTTTGTGGGCTCCAAAATTCCAAACTTCACAAAAGTGTTTTTTCTTTTCACACATTATTTCATGCGTTCCTTAACTATTTGTCATAAAAATCTTATCCAGTGAGACCAAAAGGGCTCATCATAGCTTTATCTTTATTAATAACAATAAAAGCACAGAGCTACGTTCTAGAGAACAAAGATTTGTGAAGCCCAGGCCCTTCCCTTGAATGTTGCTTCATAAATATTGTAGCATGTCTCGGAACAGCTCTCGTTGGTGGGAGGTTCTGGCCACAACCAGGCCAGAGGAACCGCAGGAGAGCAGCAAGGTTGAGAAAGCAGGCCTAGAATTCAAGGAACATGTTTGGAACAAGACAGTACACTATTTTTTGGCCCTCAGTTCTTCCTAAGGCTGACCCTGCTACCTGAATACTCACCACCACCCCCCTTAGCAGGCTCTTAAAATCAACCCAGTCTCCTTTTTACGTCTGCAGGTATTTCCTCACCCACAACACTCCGCATTCTCCCCAAAATGCCACTTTTAGTTTCTGTGCCTGCCTTTAAACCGGCCCTTTTTTATTAAATTGATAGGGGTGACGTTTGTTAGTAACATTATATTAGTTTCAAGTGTACTATTCTGTAATACATGATCTGTATATTGCATTGTGTGCTCACCACCCAAAGTCTAGTCTCCCTCCATCACTATAAATTTCACCCCTTTTACCCTCTTCATCCTCCTCCCATCCCCTTCCCCTCTGGTAACCACTCTTCTGTTGTCTGTGACTATGAGTTTGCTTTGTTTGTTCATTTGTTGCTGTTTTATATCCCACATGAGTGAAATTATATGGTTCTTGTCCTTTGCTGTCTTGTTTCACGTAGCACGATACTCTCAAGATCCATCCATGCTGTCACAAATGGCAGTATTTCATCTTTTCTTATGGCTGAATAGTACTTCATTGTATATATGTACCACACCTTCTTTATCCAATCACCCACTGGAGAACACTTAGATGTTTCTGTGTCTTAGCCACCATGTATTGTATAGTGCTGCAATGAACATAGGGGTACATATATCCTTACGAATAAAAGTTTTAAATTTTTCAGGTAGACACCCAAAAGAGGGATTGCTGGGTCATATGGTAATTCTATTCTTAATTTTTTGAGGAACCTCCACACTGCTTTCCATAGTGGCTGCACCAATTTGCATTCCCACCAACAGTGTATGAGGGTTCCTTTTTGTCCAGAGCCTCTCCAACACTTGTTGTCTTGTTGATAATACTCATAGCCATTCTAGCAGGCATGAGGTGGTATCTCATTGTGGTTTTGATTTGCATTTCCCTAATAGCTAGTGAAGTTGAGCATTTTTTCATATATCTATTGACTATTTGTATGTCTTCTTGAGAAAAGTGTCTGTTCAGGTCCTCTGCACATTTTTTTAATTGGATTGTTTTATTGCTGTTGAGTTGAGAGTTCTTTATGTGTTTTGGATATTAGCCCCCAGTTGATGGTGTTGTTTGCAAATATCTTCTCCCATTTGTTTGGTTGTAATTTGGCCCTTTTAAACCAAGGTGCTCTTCCTTCAGACCCAGAATCATTTCTTATTTTATTCAGGATAAAGCTATAAAATCTCTACAAGTTTTTCCAGGATACTTTAACAAACTAAGAGTTTTCCAGAGGTGATGTCTACCATCCCCTGAATTCCTATTACACTACATTCCTGCACTCCTCTGGTGGGGCCCAGGAACGCCTGAGATTTCCTGCCCTGCGGTCCTTCCAGACAGACCCAGGCTGAGGCTGATGTGTACTTGGAGATTAAAATCCATCCTGATGTCACTAACTTTTTTTTGACATCACTATTTTTGGCTGCATCACCCCTGTAATCTACACGTTAATATCCTTCATCTTGTCTTCCTACAGCTCTGGTAAGCTCACAACCCAGTTACAGTTTTTGTTGTGTGACGGAGGAGGGTAAGAAATGAAGAATGCCTTAGGACACAAATGATGCTATGAATGACAAAGAAAAGAAGAACCTGGGTCCTTGAAGATTTGTTTATTTTGGTAAAATACATATAACACAAAAGTTTCCATTTTAACCATTTTTAAATGGGCAATTCATTTGCATGAATTACATTCACAACGTTGTGCCACCATCAGCACTATTTCCAAAACCTTTTCATCACCCCAAACAGAAACTCTGCAACCATTCAACAATAGCTCCCATTGCCCCTCCCCCCTTCTCCCCACCCCCACTCTCACCCCAGACCCTGGCAACCTCTAATCCATTTTATCTCTATAAATGCACCTGTTCTAGACATTTCATGCAAGTGGAATCATACAATATTTGTCCTTTTGTATCTGGCTTACTTCACTTAAGGCATTATTTCTAAGGTTCATGGCATGTCAGGTAGGGTACCCATTATCAACAGTGTATTCATTATTCAATTCATATCTTATGTATCAGGTTATAAATTTAATATAGCACTGAAGGTGAAACTTAACAAAATCCACTTGATTTGAATAAGTGATATATACATGTGTTTGCGGTATGTGCACACTTTAGTTCCATGAGCCTTGGGCAACCAATTCTACAAATATCATATATAGACATAAATGTGTAAGGCTTAATTTGTTTACAAAGCAATACATACATTTCTCTTATTTATTAAATCACGACTTCAGAACAGAGTTAAAATACTGTAATAACAATTACAGTTTATTGTAAAAAAAAACCTTCAGCATTTCATTGTATCAGAACTTCATTCCTTCTTAATTGCTGAATAATATTCCACTGTACCTGTGTACATTTGTTTATCCATTCATCTGCTGATGGACACGAGTTATTTGCACCCTTTGGCTATTGTGAACAATGCTGCAATGAACACTGACATACAAATATGAGTCCCTGCTCTCCATTCTTTTGGTTATACACCTAGGAGTGGAGATGCTGGCTCACAGTGATTCCATGTCGAGCTTTTTGAGGAACTGCCAAACTGTTTTCTACAGCAGCTATCTTTACCTTCCCACCAGCTACATATAATGGTTCCAATTTCTCCACATCTTTGCCAATATTCATTATTTTTATTTTTAAAAATTATAGTCATCCTAGTAGGTACGAAGTGGTATTTCATTGTAATTTTGGCTTTCATTTCCGTAATGCCTAATGATGTTGAGCATCTTTTCGTGTACTTTTTGGCCATTTGTAACTCTTCTTTGGAGAAATGTCTATTGAAGCAATTGCCCATATTTTAATTAGGCTATCTTTTTCTTGTTGAGTTGTAGGAATTCTTTATATATTCTGGATATAGACTTTTTATCACAGATATGATTTACAAACATTTTGTAGGTTGTCTTTTCACTTTCTTGACAATGTTCTTTGATGCACAAAAGTTTTTCATTTTTATGCCTTTTTAACTTTCTGAGTTGCTGAATTAACAAGCCAGCAATGGTAGTTTCAATTCTTCTCACACTGAATCACTCTGACTTTTGCTCCATCATGTCTATTTCTCTGACTCTGACCCCTCTTTTGCCTCCCTCTTCAACTTTCAAAGACTCTAGTGATTCCACTGGACCCACTCTGATGACCCAGGATAATCTCCCAATTTTAAGGTCAGTTGATTGGCAACTTTAATTTCCCTTTGCCATGTAATATAACATATTCATTCACAAGCTTAAGGAATCAGGACATAGACACCTTTGGGGAGCCATTACACTGCCTTCTGTAGCCACTCTAGTTCTGACCTTGTAGTCATTTGATACAATCAATTTCCCTATGGTTAAAGCCTACATAATTTGAGGCTGGTCTTAATTTTATTCACCACAGTTTCCTTATCACCACTCAACACAATGCTTGGAATATAGTATATGATTGATAACTAGTATTGAAAGATGTGTTTATTGATGTTCTCAGTGCCCAGCTAGTTTAAGCCAGTGACTTTCAAACTAGGTCCCACAGAATCCTAGAGTGGCACTGCTGAGCCTTAGGGACCACTTGGGGAAGGCAGGGGAAATGGCTAAGGAGGCGGCTGGGTTGGGCCCCCACTTCTAGCCTAGCTTCAATCAAAGCAGTTTGCCTTTATCTATTTCATATTTTGAGATTCCATCTAAAATTTTATTCATAAGAAGGGATTCTACTGCTCTAGGAAGTTTAAATAACACTGGGATTAAGTCATTGACAATATAGCACAATTTCAAATGTTGGCTTATGAAGATGTTGATTTTGTAGTATAAGCTGAACCAGCTGTCTAGGTGAGTTACCCATGTAAGGAGAAGGACGTGCTTCACGTAGTGCCCAGCTGAAACTGGGTTGAGTAGGACTGGAGCACGAGACAGTCTCTTTACAACTCAGCATTCTAAATATAGTTTCCTGTTCAATTCCTCAAATACTTTCTTCCAATCAAGCAATTCCTTTGGCCCTGTAAGTTTCACAAAGCTCCTTGGAATTCAGTTGGACATGAAGAACTGCTTTTTCCAAGCTACTGAGAGAAGAAAACAACAGTGAGCATTAAGTGCTTACTTACTCTGTGTCAGGTACTGTGCTAAGTAATTTACACTCGTTATCCCTCAGGTGTGTGCAATTCTTGCCATAATCCTGCAAGGTACACAGTATCTCCATTTTACTGATAAGAAAACTGGGACTAATAAATATTAAATAATCTGTCCGAGGCCACAAAATTTGATAAGAGATCTTTTAATATTTATCCCATATGCTGGTCTCAAAGACACCTATATTAAGAATAGGGGACCATTTGTTTTGCTGTCCTAAAATGACCCTTTCACTTATAAAATGTCATGTCATTCACAGAGATTTCAGGCTTCTAGATATGTTTGAGTGAAAAGTAAGCTATATGGACTGGGAAATCTGGATAAAAACCACACCTTCACTAAGGGATACAATTTCTAGTTGACTTTGGAATAACCAGAAAGTTATTGTTGAAATCTCTATAAAACATCTATACTTCCTGGGTGAAGCATGCTAAGCAGTCGACGAGAGGCAGTCTAACACAGATTAATGGCCTACATCAAGGCAGTCAAACTTGGGTTTGGGCCTCAGCTGTGTGACCTCTGGCAAATTCTTAACTAAGTTTATGTGTTCTCACGTGTTAAATGGGGTGATAATGGGGACATTGAGAGGACTAAGGGAGATACTGACAATTGAAAGTATTTGAAATAGTCCCAGTCATACATACAGTAAATGCTCAATAAATATTAGCTGTTAATATAATTGGAAGATTTATAAAGCTTTGGATATGAATTTTAAATATCAGTTTTCATTGGACAATAGCAGTAATAATTAGTAGCAATGATAATTGATCAGTGAAATAGCAATAACTCTTCCTTGTTTCCTGATCATCTATTGTTCCCCCTATAGAAATGAGCATCAAATCTGGGCATCAAATCTGCAACAATATGCTTCATCTTAAACAACTCTCCTGTGTACCGCATTTCCCTTTACCTATCGTCCAATTTTTATGTTCCCTATTAAAACAAAAATCTTCAAAACCCTGTTTATGCTTACTGTCTGTACTTCCTCTCCTCCCGTTCTCTCTTGAAACCACACTAATAAGGTTTTGTTCCCAATATTCTTGGAAAACTGCTTTTGTCAAGACCACCAGTGGCTTCCTTATTGCCAAATCCAATCCTCATCTTACTCATCCTATAAGCAGCATTTAACACACTTGGTCACCGTTTCCTTTTTGATTCATTTTCTTCACTTGGCACCATAACAGTACCCTCTCAGTTTTCCTTCTGCTCAGTTCTCTCAGCACTCTCTCAGTTCTCCTTTTCAATCTCCTCCGCTGGTCGCCACTCATCTTCCAGGACTTCTACTAGAATACTTGGGCCTCAGACCTGTCCTTTAGCTAACCCCATTCTCTAGTGATCTTATCTAGTTCCATACTTTAAATATAGTCATAGACAAACTACCAGTTCCTAAATACACACACACACACACACACACACACACACACACACACACTCACCTCCAACCTCTTTCTTGAATTCTAGATATGTATACCCAACTGCCCATGAGACATCTTCATTTGGATACCGAGTTATCTCATTATAACATTTCCCAACCTGAACTCCTGTTTTCCTATTTCTACACCCCACCCGCACCCTTCCTAAACTCTATAAATGGCAACTCCATTTTTTTTAGTTGCTCAAGTCAAAAACCTTCTTTGACACTCTCCCCCACCACTCCTGGCCACATTGAATCCATAAGCAAGTCCTATTAGTTCTACCTTCAACCTGCCTTCAGTCTAATACTGTACCCTACAATCTAATAACAGCCAGCATATTTCTGATTTTTAAATTTACACCAGATAATGTCATTCCTCTGCTTTAAAAATCCTATAATAGCTTCCCATCTCATTCGGTGAAATACAAAGTTCTGACTATGATCTACAAGTGTTGCCCCTATTTCTCTGACTTCATCTCCCAGTATTTCCACCCTAGCTCACTCCACGCTAGCCAGACATAATACCTTAGTGTTCCTTGAATATGTCAAGACTTTACCCTTACTTGTCTCTCTGCTAGAAGTATTCTTCCCACTTATTTCTATGTACCTTGCTCCCTCACTTTATTCAAGTATCTGCTCAAATGTTGCTTTATCAGAGAAACCCTAAAGTAGTCATCCCATCTCCATCACTCCCTATCCTCGCCTTGTCTCATTGTTCCTCACAGTAGTCATCACTACCTGGAAAATGAAATTTTTAATATCTGTCTTCCTCATTGTAAGTCTCACAAGTCCATGGAATTTGTCTTTCTTATTAATAGTTATAGCCTAAGAGCATAGAACAGTACATGGCACACAGTAGAAGCATTCATAAATATGTGTTGAATTTAAATCATTTGCTAAGCCCCTACCATGTAACCATTATCCTAGTCAACCCTTACAACTACCTGGGGTTAAACGCTTGGGAATTGGTGTCAGAATGTCATGAGTCTGATGCTAACTCTTCTACTAGTTGTATCAAGTTGGACAAGTTACCTAGCCTCTCTAAACTTCACTTCCCTCATCTGTATAATCAGAAATAACATCTATTTCATGGTATTATTGTGAAGATTGAAAGGAATAATGTATGAAGAGCTTTGTACAATGCCTAAAAGTTGCTTAACATTAATACAGGTAAGAAAACTAAGAATCAGAAAGGTTAAACACCCAAAGTCAAACAAATAGGTTACAAAAATAGAGAGTAGGCTGAACCAAGTTCTAAGGCTGGGTGATTTGCTTATTTGTGTTTGACTGATTGTTCTTGAAACTAAAGCTAGACAAGGAGCTTTTATTCTTCCATTTGTTCCTATATTTAAAAAGCCAAGTGAAGCCTTTGTTTTCAAGTTTTATGAGATCCTGTTAAGGATTTGTTTTCTGGAATAAATACTATCATTTTTCTATTTTCATTTATTCACACAATAAACATATGAGTAGGAATTTGTCATCTACTTGGGAACATAAGCCATGTGTTTTGATGACAAAAAAATTGGGAGAACCGAGAGAGTGCTAAGAAAATTCAGGGGTTAGAGTCATATGTTTATTTCTTGGTAGATGAGAACGCTCTCGTATTCCTTCCCTCACTCCCGACCCATATGGCAGTTTCTTTGTACAGCCCTTGCTAGCTATGGAAACACAAATACATAAGAATGATTAACAAACACACGTACTTTTCTCCTAAGTGATAAGGATTCTTGTTTAAGTTCCTAACATCAATTTCTCAAAACAAAAATGCATAGATAATCTTTGGGGGAGTAAACCAGAATACTTACTATTCATCTCATCTGGTTTGCACACTCTTAAGTGGTGCCTCTGGGTACATCATGAAAAGAGCTTTAATTAAGAGCAAACACGCTTGGGTTTTACATATCTTTGGTCCAGTAATCTGACTTAAAGAGTTCATGAAGGGGGTGGGGGGTGGAGGCAGATACTTTTCTCCCCAAAGCTGTTTGTCTACTTCTGCAGTTATTAAAAAAAAAAAAAGCCACATATATTGTGGAGGATTATTTACAACCTCTGGAGAGAATGAACATGCAGCATTACTGTGCATGGATACTGTCATGTGTTAAAAGAAACACACTTGCGGTAGGTCTGTAGCTACAGAATTCTAAGGTTAAATTTCAGGGTTTATTGGGGTAAGGGAATGATTCATAGGGATGTTGATATTTTAGCATTTTCTATTCAACATGGGAATTCAGAGATTATCTTAGGAGAAATGAAGGGGAAAGCTGTATGTCTTAACTTTTATTCTTAACTAGAGTGAAGTTGCAGTGATGTCAAGAATTGGATAGTCCATTTGCCAAATCTCTGTTTTACATATGCACTTTTTTTTTTTTTACCACCTATTCCTCTGGAAAAGGTGTTGCCAAAAGTCATTCCTGTCCTGGTGTTCAGTGCCAGCACTGTCCAAACAAGAAGCTGCTCGGTGTGAGAAAGAACGGGCTTCAGATGCTGTATTAGTGTTGGAAGTGTTCCTGAGTGGGAGGGGCCTCTGTGTTTCACACTGAATACAACTGCAGGATGTTTACTATCACTTAACCCTTAACCCGGAGACCTCGCCTATTTATGGTACTGCTTTGTTGTTGTTGTTGTTTTTACTACATCTGGACTGCAAATATAAAAAGGTATATCAGTTATAAGTAGGGTTGTGACAATAAGACTAAATCTTTGCCATCTCTGCTCTCACTCAAAGGCCTGGGACTCTTGCTTATGACTCTGTCTCCCAAAGTGAAACCCCTACGCAAACCTCACTAAGTCTCAGCATCCACACTGCAAAATTAGAAATTATAATATCTACCACAAAAAAAGGTTGCCAAGATTGAAAGCTATAACTTTCATGTACTATTCAGCATATACAGCACAAGGGACATAAACAATAAATGATGGCTGGTTGGGAAATCGAGTGCAGAGGCTTGTAAGCGTACATGCCTAATTTCTGTTCTGTTCTATCACTTAGAAACCATGCAAACTTGGCCAGCTTAATTTCTCTAAGCCTCAGTTTCTCTCTATTTAAACTGGAATGATAGATTACCAATCTTGCTGATGTGTGACAATTAAAGTGATAATACAGCTAAAGTACTTACCTTGGTGCCTGACACATTATAAATGCTCTATACTTTAACCATTATTATTAATTCATTGCCTCCTAAATGCTTATATGAATAACATATTTTAGCATACTTTCAGGAAAATCTTCTATGGAATAAGTTCATTTATTTTCCTATAAGAATGAAGATTGATGTGGGCCTCTCTCTATGTAAGTAGGAAGCATCTCTGAACTGATGAGATCATTTTAAGATCTCTCTATCTGGATACATCCATCCCAGAATGTATGTATGCAAGCTTACCTGATCCAAGTCCTATGAAAAGGCCCACAGGCTCTCTGAGCTTCCAGCCGTGCCTTCCCCTAAAACAGGCTAGACCTCCAAAAGAGAAGTAGCTCTTCTCTGGTCCTCTTTGGGCTCTTGGCCCCAGCTAGGCCAAGCTTCTGAACCAGTTCCTTTAGCTCCTTGCTCATTTCTCTGAATCCCAGTTCCACAAGCTCATGTCTCCTTCTGCTGGAGCTAGGCTTTTGATGTCTAGTTGTTCTGGAATCCAGAGTCATTTTATCTTGTAGACATGCTCGGTTTCCTATCTCCATTTAACTCGGAATAAAAAGATACAGACACACAAAAACTATCAAACTATCATTCAACACAAGTACACAAAGACACAACCATCGGAGACCCGATGCATGCAGTCAAACCAACTGGAGAGAATTCACCAAGGATGCAGTTAGAATCACAAGCCTTCCAGCACCAAAGGGGCTTTCTGGTTGCTTTTGTGTTCAGTGAAGCATATGACACACTGAAAAAAAATCTACTTTGTGAACAGATAACTACGTAAAAATCAATTCAAAAATATATAAGTCCTAAAATTTTTTAAAGGCACTTGATTCATTCATTCACTTTTTCAACAAATGTGAAGAAAAGTAAGAATAATGGCTAACATTTATTGAGCATTTTCTATGTGTCAGATACTGCTGGAAGTGCTGAAGAATTATAATCATAGTAGGAAGTTGATAATCATAAGATCTCCACCTTACTACATAAACTGAGACACAGGGGGGGTTAAATAATTTCCCCAAAATTACATTACTAGTAAGTGAAGAAACCAGATACTTACCATGTGCAAAGCATTTTGCCAGAGGCTGAGGATACAAAAGTAATTAATATCTAGTCCTTGCCTTCACCAATATTCAAGTAAAAAAGTCAGACAGAAAAAGCAAACAAATTAATTTCAAATAAGCACTATAAAAGGAATGGAAAATGGGGAACTACTTTTGGTAAAGTAGTTGTTGTGGCCTTAATTGTGCCGTCCCCCCCACTCCTGTGCAAAATCCGTATGCTGGAATTCTAATCCCCAGTACTTCCCAATGGAACTATATTTGGAGATAAGGACTTTAAAGAGGTCACTAAGGTAAAATAAGGTCATATGGGTGAAGGTCTAATCCAATATGCCTGGTGTCCTTACAAGAAGAGAGATTAGGACACTCTTAGGACACAGGGAGGAGTGGGTGTGATGACATGTGAAGAAGATAGCCATTTACAAGCCAAGGAGAAACCAAAGAAATCAACCCTGCCAACACCTTGATTTCAGACTTCTAGCCACCAGAACTGTGGGGAAATAAATTTCTGTCCAAGTCACCCAATATGGGGCACTTTGTTATAGCAGTCCTAGAAAATTAATACAATTTTCAAGGGAGGCCTCTCTCTGAATGAGGATATTTAGAATTAGGACTTGCAGAATGACAAGAGTAAAAGAAGAGTTTGAGACAGAGGAAGAAGAACCTTGAGGTGAGGATCAAAAGCTTCAAACATTCTTCTGGTTTCAGGAGTCATCACTGAGTGATTACTCACCAAACACTTTATAAGTTGGGAAGTGTTTTACAATGTTCTTCTCAATTAATCATCATAACAACCATAGGAGGCAGATATTAATAGCTTCATTTCACGGATGAAAACTGAGGCACCAGAGATGTTAAGTGACTAGCCCAAAGTCACATAGTAACACAAGAGCCAGAACTTGCACCAGATGCCAAAGCCAATATTCCTTCCGTTCTATCAAAGTTTCCTCCTAACCAAGAACATTTCTATTTTGTATAAAGGGCTTTGGAAATCATAAGGCCATATATATACACAGAGTTGAGAAATTATAATCAGTAAAGATAGTTCTTCTGGTAGAGAGTTCTTCACTCTTCATGTTGCCCTTCCCTATCTCCACAACTTCTTCCTCTTGTCCTCAATAATGATGGTGTTATATTATGGGTTTGGCTTGGTTTTTTAATCTTTTTTCATCAATAAAATATTTTAATTGCTTCAATCTCCCTTCACTTTGACTGGGTAGACCCATGAATTCTCTTCAAAATGGCTTCGAGTTTAACTGCGGCCTTTGTAAAATGGAACCTCAACAATTATCTTCAGTGCTTGCCAGCAGGACATGGGGAAGTAGTGCAGGCAAGTGAATTTTCCATATAACACATGTGTTCAAGTACAAAATTACAATAATTAAAGATGGCAAAGACTGAGCAGTTTATCTCCAGGAAGGGCAATGAAAGATTGTGAAAATGTTTAGTCTAGGCCTGGCCCCATTCTCCTAATGCCACATGAAGTGAACAAGCCATATATGCTTTCTCTAGCAGACTATTACGTGATCTAATCAAATGTATTTTTAGCATATTTGTACCATGCCATGACCCATAACTCTATCATATTTCACAATCAGTTATTCCCACTGAAGCATCTGGGAATCCAAAAGTAAAACCAAAAAACACTGATTGTCTTTTAAAAGTTATTCAATAAATATTTTTGAGGTTCTAACTTTAGAGAAGACTCTCTATTAGCACTGTGAAGTTTATAAAAGTTAAGAATAAGGCTGGCCCTCAAAATGAATTTGTAAAACTCTTAACAAAAAGATGTCATCCTTATCTATGCCTATAGTTTAAGGTAGAATTTCTAAATTATGAAGAAAGGGTTGAGAAGGAAGGGAAAGGGGGAATTCACATCTCACTATGAGCATTAGGGAGCCTTTCATGGAAGAAAAAGTACTTAAATTAGGCCTTGAAAGGTAACCACAGGATTTCAATTATAGGTAACAGGGCCAACTTTCAGATGAAGAGAGAAAATACATGAGCAAAAAGAAGAAAAAGTGAAGCATTTTAAGGGGACAATTTTATGAGCATTTGCATGGCAGGCTGAGAAGCACTGGCTCTATTTCATAAACAATACAGCCAGCAGAGGTGTTTAAATAAGGGGAAGTCTCACAGCAAATGCCTACCTGCAAACCAGGCATCAAATTTGGCCTATTACATATGAGTTTATACTTTAATCACCACAGTCAAAGCATTTACAACACACTAACATGAAGAAACTGAGGCTTAGAAAAGTTAAATATAGAAGCAGCAATGGGAATGACTTGAGCAGAGCTACACTCCAGGATATGAGTGTAGTAACCATGCAGGAAGAAGTCTCATTTATTATCAGAAACAAGGAAGTGAGAAAAAGATGATTTAGAAACAGGATAATGACTAGCTAAGTTTGAAGTGAGTAAAAGTTAAGTGGAGATTTCCCAGTAGCAACTTTAAAGGTAAGGATGGAACTGATTTGAGAGGTCAGAACTAGATGTAGATTTGAAAGTCACACTTACAGAGATGATAGTTTAAGTCATAGAAAACACAAGCCTGAAAAAGAGCAAATTAGAAGAGGACGGTGGAAGACACTACCTTGGGAAACACCACCATGTAGGAATCAGGAGAAGGCACACCAATGAAGCAGAGAAAAATGGGAAAGTTAAAGAAATATTAACGTAGAGAATTGCGAAGCTCAAATTCCCATTATATAATAATCATAACTCTATCCACAAAGTTGGAGATAAGGATGAAGAGAATGAAGGAAGATGAGAGTGGAGTGAGGAAGCTCAAGAAAAGTGTGAAAGATTTGGAACAGGTAGTGTGAGGAATGCAACGGGAATCAATCTGACAGAAATGAAAGTAATGTCAAAAGCAGCAAGGAGGTCCAGCTACTGTCAAAGCAAGGATTTGCGGTGGAGTCAGAGGGAGCGATATGGTGACCTTCTCGAGAAACTCTGATAGCCTATGAGCACAACAAAACAGGTAGTGAAATAAGACGTCAAGGAGGAAGGAGAATGGAGGGCTGTGGGATCCGACATGGACCCCAGACTGAGAAGCAAGCGGATTCTGACTTGCCCCACTGTCTCTGACAATCCCAATTGCGACTGAAATGATTTTTTTTTTAATGCAAAGATCAGCAGTACTCAAACTTTAAAAATTCAAAATAAGTATCCACACCAATTGTTTCCCTAGGGGAAACAGGTACATCAGCTATGCCAAAAGAAATAAAATGAGTACATTGTTCAACAATGTTGAATTTAGCCAAATTTCCTCCCATAATTACCAAGCTATGAACCAAATTCTGACTTTACATACAAGTCTGACTGGCCGTTTCATTACTTTGTGTTGGAAGGCAGCTTGGTCAGGGAGAAAGTCTGGAGTCAGAGAGATCCACAAGTAGGAGATCTGCTTTGTCATTTATGAGCAGTGTGGTATAAGGAAGTTATGTTTCCGCCCTGAGTTCATTTTCTTAAGAGACAGAATTATTATGAGGGTTCAGTGAGATAGTATATGTAAGCCAATAAATATCTACTCAAATGATATTTATTAAATGCCTTTAATATGCCAGGGTTTATGTGAAAACTGGGATTCAAAAGATGAATAAGTCACGAAAACACAGTACTACATGCAAGGAACTAGCAGTGTAGCAGAGCAAACAGGCATTTAAATATATATGCTGCAACAACAGAATAGTAACAATAGAAACAAGCCAAAGATGCAGATGGAATATGGAGGCAGAAGTGAATATCTAGATTAAAAGGTGTGCAGGAAGGTAGGTGTTTAGGGAAAACTCCCTGGAGACAGTGACATCTACCACTTCCAAGTACTCAACAGGTGTCACCTCCTCCTTTCACACGTATTTATAGTTAGGACCTGGAGAACCTAAAGACCACTACTTTCAAAAGATTATTTCAGGGGGAAAAAAGAAAGACTTGCTTAAACCTGATATTATCTCCAGGTGCTTTTCTCCACTTAATTCTCTTCTAGAATCCTAGAATTTCAGGCTGGAAAGGGCCATAGCAATTCCAATACAAATCTCTAATTTTACAGGTAAGAAAATCAAAGCCCAGAGAGCTCCAGTGGTATATCTTGCCATGATCACACAGCTGGTCAAGCTAAGCCAAAACTAAGATCTCTCTTATTCCCATTTCACAAGGCCAGAATCACGTACAAAACAAAACAAAACAAACCACAAATCTCTCTAGCAGTGTTTTTGGCACAGAATGCAGGAACCTTCGGAGAGTGCCAGCACTGCTCCTTTCTCCTGAGAATCTGCAAGGCCTTTCTTTTACCATAATCTTGCCATACAGGCCACTCACAATGACATCTCATCTACTCTGAACTCGCTCTGTCCTCTGGCACTTAACTCTCCATTTTCTGAGAAATTAGGTTAAACAATATGGATAGGAAATGATAAATTACCTATCTTTTTGTTGATGCCAATGATAACTACTGTCCTCAGGTAATTTTACATTTTTTATAGATCCTAAACAGGTTCCGGGCAGTATAGCAGATGGCACAAATAACGCCTTGACCTATAACTGACATGACACAGTGGGCAATGAAAGCATTTTCCATGCAATGTTCTTACATTTTTAAGGGACAGAAAAGGGGAGGAGCCACTTGGATGTTGAAGCCTGACACATGAGGAAAAGAGACTGTTTCTGTCAATTGTTTGATCTCTGAGATACCTATCTCATTAAAACCCAAGCTTCTTTGATGATCATATTGGCTGAGTGAAAACATACCCATGGTATTCTTGAAGAATTATTATGAGTCAAGATTTTTTTTTTGTCTTTAAACTTCCCTTTCTGAATATGCAAAATATTTTAAAATCTTCTTGCTTTTGTCCTTTCCTTTAAGCACAGTCT
The DNA here is from genome assembly GCF_001890085.2 of Hipposideros armiger. Taxonomy (NCBI): domain Eukaryota; kingdom Metazoa; phylum Chordata; class Mammalia; order Chiroptera; family Hipposideridae; genus Hipposideros; species Hipposideros armiger. The sequence goes on from NW_017731434.1 coordinate 1,101,124, forward strand.
GTAATGAAAATAGGAAAAGGCTTATTTTGTTTCTGCAAAGAGAACTAGGTAAAAGAACTCTGGAATTTTAAGTTAGTTAAGGCTAAATCAAGTGTGTGTTTTTTTACTTATTTGAAAGGCTGTTTTTGTTTTTGATCTTGGCTGACACTGACTTCAGTTGTCTGCAGAGCCCAAATTTACCACATATTTGCTAACTCTACAGTTCACTCCATGTCATAAATATTTAGCTAAAAACATACATGTAAGCCTTCTAAATTTGCATGATAAATTTATTTATGGGCAGTGTAGATTCACAATTGGAAAACACTTGTGCTCAAATTGGTCAACAGCTCTCCTTCCATCTTTCTATAAGGGAAGGCTAAAAACTTAAACATCCACTCCTTATTTATCTCAAGAGTTATTTTAGAATAACTATTTACAAATTCCTAAGTACAAAGAATATACAAATTCATATATTTCCAAAAGTGATGCAAAAGACCAGAAAATAGTTTTATTATCCTCTTGCATGTTTGTAAATGTTCTTTTATAATGGCATATGTCAAACAGTATTCAAGTATTATAATAAAGTGTCCCTTGTCCATTTTATAGGAATGATAGCTGTTTACCATATCCCAAGTGTCTCTAAGCACCCATCAATTTGCTATACAATTATTCATAAAAAGGAATTGAGGTGGGAAAAAATGTGGTATTCAAGTACTTAGAATACAAGCCACATTATCAAGAATGATGAAAGATGGCTAAGAGAAAGTAAGGCATGCAAACATCTTCTATTAGTACAAAGGAAAAAGAATGCATGTTTCCTCAAAATAAGGGAGATGGTCAGCTACACCCAACACTGACTAATTCAGGGCTATTTGAACTTTTTGGTTCTTTTTTCTATTCCCTTCCCACTTCTGGATAAGAATCTATTCAGAGTAGAGGATAAAGGTTACTGAATACGACTATTATAGAAGGTATATAATTTACAGTCATTATATCCTACATCTATATAATTTCTATAACTGTTTAGTATAAATAATAAAAAACACTTCAGTATGTTGGCTCTGTGTGTTTCCCCATTATACTGTTTGCAAGTCACAATCATCCATTTTTCATCTCAACTTTTCTTTGTACTTAGTATTAAGAGTCACAATCAAGTTCGATCAAGTTGGGCTATACTGTATGCAAGGGTCATCCTGAAGCCTACGTATACAAAAGCAACCACCCCTCAGGAGCTAAATCATGTAATTGTTACTCTTCTAGCTTCCATAACTTGATATTGGTATGCTATTTCTTATCTAAAAATTCTTGCCAAACATCACTTGTTTAGGAACAAGAAAATCTAACAGATGTTTTGTGTTTTGCCAGAGTATTGTTCAAATTCCCCTTTCTCAAAATCTATAGCCAATGAAGTTTAAGTAAACTCTAAAAAGCCTAGCAATATGGAATGTGATTTGTCACCATTACATTCCACATGACAGGCAAGCTGACACCGTTGTGAATTTTGCATCAACCAAGCAAGAGACTAATTGAGAGAATAGTTCAAGTTTTAAAATTCTACTACAAATGCATGTGCTTAATAGTAATATTCTAAATGGAGCTTAGCTCACAGGAAGTGACATGGCTATTAGACTTTATTGGATTGGGTTATATAATACAAAGAGAGCTTGACCTGCAGCCAAAATAACTAGGTCTGAGAACTTCTCCCTTGATATGTTGTGTAATAAAGCAAGTAATTAACTTCTCTGTACCCAATTTCCTGGCTTTTTTTTTTTACATTATCAAATGCACCTAATTTACAAATAAGATAAGGTAGGTGGAGAGCATTTGGAAACTCCACATAAACACAAATAATTACTTTTGTTATTATCCAGGCATTTTAAGAAAAGGATTCTTGGCTTGTGTTATAGCTATTGACTATACACATAGTTATACACAAATAGTTTGCTCAATTTATGGTTTGGAGTTTCGAATCATATGGAGAATTGCAGACCTTGCCCCTTCCAATACAAGTGTATACAGCACAAAACATGGTGGGACATTTGTACATGGAAATCTCTAGATGGCCAAACTCAAACCAGACTAGGAAAATCTCACTGTCAATTAACAACCTCTCTAAAAATTTGAAGTTTCTTGATCATTACTTCAAATTTCCCATTAGTTTAGGAGACCTGGTCATCATTGTTCCAGAAATCCTCACCCTGATTCACTCCTTACTGAAAAACTTGGCTATTGTCTTAGTCTATTCAAGTTGCTATAACAAAATACCTCAGACTGAGTGGCTTATAAACAACAGAAACTTATTTCTCACAGTTCTGGAGGCTGGAAGTCCAACATCAAGATGCCAACATGGTCAGGTTCTGATGAGAGCCCTCTTCCAGGTTGCAGACGTCTCTCTGTGTCCTCACGTGGTTGAATAGGCTAGGGAGCTCTGTGGGGGTCTCTTTTATAAGGACACTATTCCAATTCATGAGAACTCCACCCTCATGACCTATGAGGTGTGATAAAAAAATACAGTGAATGTATAAATTAAAAAGAATTATTACAGTAAAAGGCACATTGCCATTAATCCCCCTCAAAATACTACCCCTCGCTTTGAACACACTTATCCCATCATTCTTGCCACTTTCTGAAGCAGTTCTGGAAGTCCTCTTTCGTGATTGTCTTTAGTTGCACTGTCATGGTTGTCTCAATGTCCTAAATCGATTCAAAACGTTTTCCTTTCATGGTCATTTTGACTTTGGCGAAGAGCCAGAAGTCACACGGTGCCAGATCCAGTGAATAAGGTGGATGAGGACACACTGTAATGTTTTTATGTGACAGTAATTGCCATATACCAGAAGCGATGTGTGACATGGAGTGTTGTCATGATGGAGGATAAAGTAAAGACACTCACGAAAAAGGACTTCCAGAACTGCTTCAGAAAGTGGCAAGAACGATGGGATAAGCATGTTCAAAGCAAGGCGGGGGATAATTTGAGGGGGATTGATGGCAATGTGTCTTTTACTGTAATAATTTTTTTTTATTTAAACATTTACGGTGTCTCTTGATCACACTTCATAATCACTTCCCAAAGGCCCCATCTGCTAATACCACCACAGTGGGCACTGGTATTTCAATGCATGAGTTGGAGGACACAAACTCTTAGACCACAGCACCTTTCAACTAAACTGTAGTCATAACAAAAAGAAAATTGAAAGTCTAAAATTATAAAAATTGAATAATTTCTCAGAACAAGAGACATATGTGAAAATGTCCTATTCTTCCTATTCCTAATATTATTACATGCTAGCCAATTTTTTTTTAACTTGGTAGCTGGTCATATTCCATTATCCAACCTACCCAGCAGAGTTAAACATTTGCTATGGCTTTAGAAACACACTATGGGGAAAAAAATAAAGAAATTGTAACTAACCAGAATATCTTATTAGAAACAGAGAACATTTTGATATCCCACAAGGTACTGTAATGCTCTTCACTACAGAACAAGCCACAGGGAGAGCCCCATATTGTTAGGCATGTGCATAAAATTATTGGTAGATCTTCAATGGAAGCTCTACATATGATTAAAAACTCCAAGAGAAGTAGGACACCTCAAGCCCAGTGTAATATCATAGTACTGTTCTAAATTCCAAGACCAAAAGAAGGCAGGAAGCTAACTGGCTTTTCATACAAAGCTAAAAAGTGATTAGAACCTCATCTAGAGTGGCAACAGTCTTCTGCTTCTTTTGTGTATCTCCTAACACCTAACTGGAAATATATTATGTATTGACTAAATGGTCATTGCTATGGTCTGAATGTTTGTGTCCCCCTAAAATCCATATGTGGAAATCCTAATGCCCAACGTGATGGTGTTAGGAAGTGGGGTCTTTGGGAGGTGATGAGGTCACGAGGGTGAAGCCCTCATAAATGGGATTAGTGCCCTTTTAAAAAAGAGGCTCCATAGAGCTCTCTAGCCCCTTCCACCATGTGAGACTACAGTGAGAAGTCTACAACCCAGAAGACAGGCCCTTATTCAACCATGCGGTCACCTCGATCTCAGACTTCCTGCCTCCACAACAGTAAGAGATACATTTTTGTTGTTCATAAGCTATTCAGTCTGTGATATTCTGGTATAGCAGCCCAAATAGAGTAAGACAGTTATTGATGGAATAAAAGATATCACAAGCAAGATTTCAAGAACTGGAGTGTATATATATATTTATAATTAATGTCATCTGGAATGGAGTATCCTGATTAATCAACAGCTTGGAAAAAAGTGATGCATATTCCAAAGAGTTAATGCCATTTGTTAGATCATTAGAACATGTTAGAACTCTCCAAAACAAATTGGATTTTTACTTTCCAGACACTACGTCAAACCCTTTATCTGTATTAACTAGCTTAAACCTTTCTACAACCTATAAGGAAGATATTATTATTCTATTTTACAGATGAGAAAACTAGTCACAGTGCTTGTAAGTGTTGAAACCAGGATTTAAATCCAGATTGGCCTAACTCCATAGCTAATACTCTTAACTATTACACTATAACTTCCTCCATTTATGGACTCATGTCTCTGAATACCAATTATTACGGCATGAAATGCATAGCAGAAAAACACCTGCAGTTGACAGAATGCTGAGAGAGTAAGCTTTATTTTTCCAAAATCCATGTCCCCCGGGTTCAAAGGCTGGTGGAACACCTAAAGGAAAAATCTCTGGTTAATTCTGGCTAAATGAGGCAAACCCTGAAGCACCTGGCAGGGCTTCAAGCCAGAAAATGTTGATCCAATAACCTGCCTGTCTATAGCAGCTAATCTTCTAGCAAGATTAGCTGACTACAACTATGATGGGAGGCAGCTGTGCAAGGTTGCTTCTGGGTATCCAGATTTCTGTTAATCTCCCTTTTATGAAGGGATGCTGTAAACTACTCTATGCTCTAAGGTCAGCAGCAGTTCTCACAGGCCTTTCTAGCCACTGCCAGGCCAACTGTCTGGGGATACATGACTAAGGGAGCAAACTAAGCAACTTGAGCATAAGCTTAAGAGCTGAAGTGTGTTGCCTGCAAGAATGCACACCCACCAGACTTCCAAAACAGATGTGCTAGCACACAGCCAGACTACAAGGATTGCTTTCCTCTGCTTTGCATGGTGGCCAAGCCAAAGAATATAGTTGCCAACAACAAACCAGCTGCCATAGGTTTGGAACATCCAGCAACTCTAATCTGAAGAAATATTTCAGAACATTTCTTTCACTCTCTGGTCCTTTTCCACTAGTTATTTAGGAGCTTCTTAGCTAAACCCAAATGAATGCCTTGAAGAAAATGTTATTAACAGTTTCATCCATGGTAAACTGAAAGTGACCTTGAAATCTCTATAAAATGAATGTGGTGTTTCCTTCAAGTAGAAGGAACAGCAAGAACATCAATAAGAAATAACATTAAATTTGGAATGCCACTCTTTAAAATATTAAATACTACTATATAACATCAATGCATTCATTGATGAAGAAAATGTTTGTTTGTATATTTAAATAATATCAATTAATACATATTATGTAATTAGAAATAAAATTTGCAATGAGTCCTGTTTACCTTCCTGAGGTTGGAAAATAGGTTTCAATTCATGGTTTCCCCAAGCTATATAAATTAGCTTTATTTCCTTTAAATCGATAAAAAGAATATCATATGTGCATGAGTATTTTTAAATGCCTCATACAGTGCAGCTTCTTTACTCAAAAATTTAAATAGGGTTGTATCTAACACTATAATTGCAAGATGAGAAATTTCAATTTTATGGGGTCTGCCAATTAAGTTCGTGAACTTGCCACTGTGTGCTTACATTGGCAGCACTGTACAAACAGCTCAGTAAGGTTTCATAACCTTGGTACATCAGTGTCTCACAGCTGTGTTCATGTCGATGTGTGGCAGTGTCTTGCTCAGTGGCGTTCATTATTATTGTTGCGTGTTTTTGTGTGCTATCGTGAGAATGTCTAAGCTTGAATTAGAACAATGAATACACATTAACTTTCTTGTTAAACTTGGCAAGAATGAAAGTAAAATCAGGCACATGTTAGTCCAAGTTTATGGGAATAATGTCATGAAGAAAACAGCAGTGTACAAATGAATTAAATGTTTTTCTGAGGGGAGAGAATGTGTCACTGATGACGAGAGGTCAGGGCAGCCAGTAATGAGCAGAACTGATGAAAACATTGCAAAAAATCATCAAATTGTGCATCAAAATTGTCAGCTGACTGTGAGAAGCATAGCAGACCAAGTAAACACAGATAGAGAAACAGTTAGGAAAATCTTAACTGAAAATCTTGGCATGAGAAAGGTGTGTGCAAAAATGGTCCCGAAGGAGCTCATTGTTGAACAAAAGCAAAGGAGAGTTGAAGTTTGCCAAGACTTTTTGGAGAGGCAAGACGGTGTTTTGGGCCATGTTATCACTGGTGATGAAACATGGGTGTGTCAATATGACCCTGAAACAAAGCGTCAAAGTGCACAATGGAAGTCAGCCAATTCTCCATGACCAAGAAAGTCCTGTCAGTCCAAATCAAGAGTCAAAATGATGTTGCTAACCTTTTTTTGACAGAGGGATTATTCATTATGAATTTGTACCAACTGGACAAACAGTTAACCAAGTTTACTATTTGGAAGGCTGCATGAAAAACTTAGATGAAAATGACTTGAACTCTTCACCAACAATTTATGGTTCTTTTTTTTTTAGATTTTATTGAGGAATTGGGGAAAGGGAATAGTGTTGGGGAATCGGGGAAGGGGAACAGACAAGTTGCTGTCCTTTTGTTCTTCAGTCTAGTTGTGAAGGATGTCGCTTCACTGGCCCATGTTGGTATTATCATTGCGCTCTTCCTGGCTGAGGCAGATAGGTCACCAGCCACTCACGGCAGCTCTTGGCAACTCACGCCACCGGCTGCCAGCTATTCACATCAGCTGCCAGCCACTCACGGTAGCTTACAGCAGACCACTGCAGGCCCACTGCAGCCCCACTGCAGCCCCACTGCAGGCTACACCGACGCAGGCAACTCACAGCAGCCCAGCTCCAGGCCGAGCTGTTGTTCACCATCTTAGCTGTAGAGGGTGCAGCGTCACTGGCCCTCATGTGGGATCTGAACCGGGGCCCTGATGACATCCCAAGCCAGCTCTTAACCAATGCACCAATCGGCTGGCCCAACCATTCACGGCACTTGCATCACAACAATGCAACAGCTCACACAGCACTGTCTGTGAGGAAGTTCTTAGCCAGTAAACAAATAATTATTGGAACACCCTCCCTACTCACCTGATCTGGCCCCCAATGACTTTTTTCTTTACACGAAGATAAAGGAAATATTGAAAGGAACACATTTTGATGACATTCAGGACATCAAGGGTCATAGGATGACAGCTCTGAAAGAGTTCCAGAAAAAGAGTTCCAAAATTGCTTTGAAGGGTGGACTAGACACTGACATCAGTGCATAGCTTCCCAAGGGGAGTACTTCAAAGGTGACCACAGTGATATTCAGCAATGAAGTGTGTAGCACTTTTCCTACAATGAGTTCGCGAAGTTATTGTACAATGGAATGTTATTCAGCCATAAGAAATGATGAAATACTGCCATTTGTGACAACATGGATGGATCTTGACATTATCATGGTAAGCAAAGTAAATCAGACAGGAAAAATCAAGAACTATATAACTTCACTCATATGTAGCATATAAAACTGAAAGCAACAAATAAGACAAACAAACAAAAAATCATAGACACTGGTAACAGTTTAGTGGTTGCCAGTGGGTAAAGGGGGATGGTAGATGAGGGTAAAGAGGGTCAAATATATGGTGATGGAAGGAGAACTGATCCTGGGTGGCGAACACATATTGCAATATATACATGATGTATTATAAAAATGTATAGTTGAAACCTATGTAATTTTACTAACCAAAGTCACCCCAATAAATTTAATAAAGATTAAAAAAATCAATTGTATTTATAAATACTAGCATTGAAAAATCCAAAACTAAAATTAAGAAAACAATTCCATTTACAATAGCATCAAAAAGAACTAAACACCTAGGAACAGATTTAACAAAAAAAGTGTAAGATTTGTATCCCAATAACTATAAAACACTGTTGAAAGAAATCAAAGAAAATCTAAATATATGCAAAGTCATCTATCTTCATGGATCTGAAGATTTAATTTTGTTATGATAGCAATGTTCACTAAATAGCTCTACAAATTCAGCGTGATCCTTATCAAAGTTCCTGCTGTCATTTTGAAGAAATTAACAAACTGATCCTAACATTCATGTGGAAATGCAAGGGACCCAAAATAGCCATAACAATCTTGGTTAAGAATCAAGTTGGAGCATTTATACTTCTTAATGTCAAATTTTACCACAAAGCTACAGAAATCAACAGTGTACTGGCAAAAGACTACACAATAGATCAACTGAATAGAATTCAGAGCCCTGTAATAAACCCAAACTTTTATGATCAATTAATTCATTAAGGGTGCCAAGACTATTCAATGCGGAAAGAATAGTCTTTTCAACAAATGGTGCTGGAGAGACTTATTTTCAACATACAAAAGAAGAAGTTCAATTCCTATAACATTCCACATATAAAAATTCACTCAAGATGGATGACAGCCCTAAATGTAAGAGCTAAAACTATAAAACTCTTAGAGAAAAATATAGAAGTATTTCTTCATGACTTTGTGTTAGGCAATGGTTTCTTAACAAGATAAAATTGATAAATTAGATTCATAATTATCAAATACTTTTCTTCAAAGGACACTACCAAGAAAACAAAAAGACCACCTGGACTGGGAGAAAATAATTTGCAAAACCCATTGTATGGAGAATATATAAAAAACTCTTACAAATCAGTAATATAAAAATAACAACCCAAGTAAAAATTGGACAAAGGATTTGAATAGATATTTCTCTAAAAAAGACATGCAAATGGCCAAAAGCTCATGACAAGATGTTCAATATCATTAGTCATTAGGGAAAGTAAAGTCAAAACCACAGTGAGAAACACTTCACACCAACGAGGATAGCTAAAATACAAAACTGAAAAGACAAACAACAAATACCTAAATAACTTTAGAGAAGTTGAAACCCTTGTGCATTGCTGGTGGGGTTACAAAATAGCCCAGGCTTTTTGGAAAACAGTTTGACACTCCCTCAGAACCCTATGTTAAATACAGAGTTACCATATGATTCAGTAATTCCACTCCTAGTTATATACTGAAGAGAAATAAAAGCACATCTACACAAAAACTTATACATAATGTTCATAGTAACAATATTCATAATAACCAAAAAATGGAAACAACCCTAGTGGCATTAACTGATAAACAGATAGACAAAATCTGGTATATCAATACAATAGAATATTACTCAATCATAAAAACAAATGAGTATATACTATAATACATGGTAGGTATAACATACATGTTACAACATGAAACGTGCTACAACATGGATGAACTTGTAAACATTATGCCAAGTGAAATCAGCCAATCACAAAAGACCACATATTGTAAAATCCATTTATATGAAATGTTCAAAATAGGTTAATCCATAAATTAGAACAGAAGTAGATCAGTGGTTGCCAGGAGCTGGAAAAGGGGTATAAGAAGCGACTGCTAATGGGTACTGGTTTGTTTTGGACTGACGAAAATATTCTAAAATTAGATGGTGGTAATGGTTGCAATTCCACAAATATACCAAAAACCACTGAATTGTATACCTTAAGAGGGTGATTTTTATAGTATGTGAATTATATCTTAATAAAGCTATTATAAAAATAATAATACAACAAATAAATGTAGCTGTCATAATGATGTCTTTAAAAAGTGAGTAGGGTGTGGTTTGCCTGGGAAAGTGTGAATAGATGCCACTCTGTGTTTTCATTCTTGGCCCTCTTTAACAAATAATCAAACCTAAGTAAGTCAGGCCCTCACTTGACAAAAACAAGCAGAGGGAGGGAAACCAAAGGGATGCACTTGAGTGAACTGCCAGAAGCATTTTCTGCCAGAAGCATTTTCTGCCAAAATCTCAATCATTGGGACCATTTGACAGGTAATAATTTCTAGATCCATCCAAAAACCTGGAACTGTCATGAAAACAACTTACCCCCTTTATCTTCCCTAAGAGAAGTTCTGAACACAGTTAAGAATCCAGATTGTTCCATACCAGAATCGGTAAACAGACTGTCCTAAAACACAAGATTGAAGGTAGCTCTAAAAACAGATCCAAGTTGTCCTAAAAGATTTCAGTGCTGCTGCTAAGTACAAAAAGCACCTTTGCATCCATTTCCAGTGTATATTTATTGGACTCTTTTGTCTCAGCTCTGTTAGAGGGACGAGGCAGAAAAATGGGGGGCTTAACTCCTGAATCTCCTAGACAGGTGTGACTAAGGGAAGTCTTTCAATGTCTTTGGACTTCAGTTTCTTCATTCCTACAATAAGGATAAGCAAGGTCTCGCCTGCCTACGAAACATGGTGGTTTGAAAGTCAAAAGACATGATACGTGAAAGGACTCTGTAAATTGAAAAATTCCGTATGAAACAGAGTCATCAATATGAGCACTGGAATTAGGTTGAGGCTAAGGTATCGTGTGAAACCCTGCAGTTTGCTTTAGTAAATAACAGGAAGAAGGCGAAGGGAATTTTTGCTAATCCTGGGAAGAACCATCGTAAGAGGGGATAGAAAAAGGCAGCGGGGATGCTCCTGTGGAATTCTTCGTTACCGCTGAGCCCTGGTGCGAAAAATATCCCCCCAAATATTCAAAAGTCATATTCTTCAATTCCAAGAGTCAGAATGTTTAATTATACACCCCTGAACTCCTTTGTATGGAGGATATAAATCCAAATTATTAATAATTATTTGATTTAGAGTTTCTAAATATATGTTTTCATGTATCTGGCCAGCCAAAGTGGCCTGTATAGTCCTCAGACTCCGAAATATATCAGGTACCTTTTACTGTATTATGTCACATTTCACACCGGGATGTTCTGAGAAGCAGAATACCATGGTTGAAGGAGCTTGGTTGGACTAGATGACTAAAGGAGACCTGGACCTCTGATCATAATTTGTTGTCCAACCTAGGACAAATCTCTTAATCCCTTTGTCTGAGTGCCATTATCTACAAAACAGTAGCAATTATATCACCTTATCTGCCTTATAGAGTAAAGGTAAAAGTCAATGTGAAGATATATGTGAAAGCAAGGTCTTTTACAGAGACAAACTGTTAGGAAACTGCAAAGGACTAATAATGTTATGTCTAGGGTGGGTAAATAAACAAAATTTCAAATATAAAACATTACTCCATCATGAATTCCTTCCACAGCAATATACAATATCTTCCACATGGCAGCCTTCCACTTATTTACTGTTCAAACATTTATTAAGCATTATACGCAAGATTATGTTCTTTTATAGAAAATGGAAAGAATGAGCTTTGAGTGATAGGTTCCCAGGTTGGAATCCCAGATGTGCCATTGTGTAACTTTGAGCAAATTACACAATTTCTCTCACCATCAGTTACCTCTATTGCAAAATGGAAATAATACCACCCATTTTGCAAGAGTGTTGCTGCATCTTAAAGAACATGAAATTGCCTATACATGAGGTCAATAATTAAATTAGCAAACTCATCCTAGAAAAAATGCTGCATACCTCATTGCTGAATATCACTACGGTCACCTTCGAAGTACTCCCTTTGGAAAGCTATGTACCGATGCCAGCACCTAGTCCACCCTTCAAAGCAATTTGGGAACTCATTTTCTGGAATGGCCATCAGAGCTGTTGCCGTATTATCCTTGATGTCCTGAATGTCATCAAAATGTTTTCCTTTCAATATTTTCTTTACCTTCGGGTAAAGAAAGAAGTAATTGTGGGCCAGATCAGGTGAGTAGGGAGGGTGTTCCAATACAGTTATTTGTTTACTTACTAAAAACTCCCTCACAGACAGTGCCATGTGAGCTGGTGCATTGTCATGATGCAAGAGCCATGAATTGTTGGCAAAAAGTTCAGGTCATCAAATTTTATCATACAGCTTTTTAGCACTCCCAAAGAGTAAACCTGGTTAATTGTCCAGCTGGTACAAATTCATAATGAATAATCCCTCTGATATCAAAAAAGGTTAGCAACAACATTGCAACAAGTTCAGGAACTTAATTGTCACACCTCATATGAAATTGCCTAGTAGAGCACAGGCCCGTAGAACTTCACTAAATGTAGCTCCTATTACTATTATTTAAGGTATATTTTCCCATATCCTCCAACTCAAGAATTCTGAATCTAGATTCCATGAACTTTTTGCAGTTGCATGCAAAATTTTACATATATATGCAATGTGCATTCTTCCAGGAGGAAGTTCATCACTTCCATCAAATTCTAACAACAGTAAAATCAGTTTCTTCAATGTGACTCTTAAATGTGATCTCCAGCATAGCACACAATATTGCAGAAGTTGACCTAACAAAGGGCAAGGCTAAAGCCATTATCTCCCTTAATACTGCTATTTTCCACACTCATATAATGCTAATCAATCACTAAACTATTTTCCATTGAGCCCCAAAGCAGATTCAGAATTCCATAAAGGTAAAACCATCTGGATCTGGAATCCATCTAGATTTCCCACCCCCACTTCTTTCATTTAGCTCATTTTGAGCTTATACTCACCTAAAACCCTCTGTCTTTTTAAAGAACTGTCATGCCATATAGACCCCCTACACTCCTCCACTTATGTTACTTAAAATCAGTTTTTGAACACATTAAAATGTCCAAAAACTGCTTTGAGTCTTTGAAATCTTGTTAAATGATAATAACAGTTATCCATTCATTTAACCATTCATCCAAGAAATATTTTTTGGAGTATCTACTGTGTTCCATTACCCTGTTTGTTAGTCAGCTCTTCCCACTTTGAATCATACATAAATTTAATTTATGCACCTCTGAGTCATTGTCAAAAATGATATTAATATGAAAATATTTATTGTAATCAGTATGTAGATGTGAAACAAGATACCCACAAAATTTCTAATTTAGGTTACTTCCTCAAAATAGAATTAGAAATAACGATGTAATAGTTAGTGCTCCAATTACCAACTTATTTTCTCTCAGCTCCAAATCCACACTTCATTGCCTGCTCTGCAACGTGTAGGTATTTCTCCTCGCCAGCCGGCACGCTGCTCAACTTTGTCAGGAGAAGGCACTAGAGCAGCGGTTCTCAACCTGTGGGTCGCGACCCCTTTGGGGGTCGAATGACCCTTTCACAGGGGTCGCCTAAGACCATCGGAAAACAAGAAG
>NW_017731434.1:1119704-1122838 GCF_001890085.2 Hipposideros armiger
TTAAAAAAAAAAAAATTTCTGTAGTGAGAAAGAAAATAATATAGGTCAGAAATTCGGATCTACATAAAGAAAGGAAGAGTGTTGAAGAAGGAATAAGTGAAGGTAAAATAAAAACTTTTTATTTTTTTTAGTCTTATTTGATCTAACAGATAACAGTTTGGTCAAAATACTAATAGCAATAATGTATTCAATTGTGTGTGCTTATGTGCTTATCTGTGTGTGTTTACTATACATATATAAGTACACTTATGTATGCCTATATATAAATGAAGTGAATGACAACAATGATACAAATGATGGGAGGAAGGAATTAGGATTATTTTGTTGATAAAGTACACTACCCATTAAGTGGTACAGTGTTATTCAAAAATGGACTTGGATTAGTTGTAAATGTATATTACAAACTGTAGAGCAACTACTAAAAACAGAAATACAACCAATATGCTAAGAAAAATGACAAAATGGAGTCATATAAAATGCTCAATTAAAACCACAAAAGGCAGAAAAAGAGTAGAAGACAAAAATAGGAACAAAAACCAAGGCAACAAATAGAAAACAGTAACAAATGTGGCAAATATTAATCTAATTATATCAAAAATCACTTTGAATACAATGGTCTAAAATCACCAATTAAAAGACAGATTGTCAGAGTGGATCAAAAAATACAACCCACCTATATGTTATCTATAAGGTACCCATATTAAATATAAAGACACATATTGATTTAAAGTAAATGGATGGAGAAAACTATACCATGCTAACACTAATCAAAATGAGAGTACTGGTTCAGGTCAGATATGTTGCCAATTCCTCTGCTTTAGAAGCAGGGAATGTTCACTGATTTGGCCCCGTTTTTTTGTCGTTCCCCCCCACACAAACCTTACTGTAATCCTTATCATCCTTCTTTGCCTCTGTGTGTTTGCCTAATTAAATGTTGAAGTTACTAGAGGCCTGGTGCTAGTCTATGTCTCATTTTGGAGGAAGAAAGGAGGGCCTCGTGCAGACGAGGACATGAGCTGTTAGTATGGAAATACAGTAACTGTGTGTACAACCCTCCTTAAAGATCATGTTTGGCCTTTTTATTGCCATTCCTTTTAAATTTCACAATTTATTTTGGTTCAGGAACTGTAAATAAATTTGTTAATAACAATTTTTTTAAATCCCTAACCCTTATTCCCTAATCCCTGGGAACGGGTGTCCTCAGCTCTTGGAATTCTGAGCTCTTGGTTCCATCCTCTACTTCATCTCCTGTTATTTCATAGTAAGGGGATTTCTCAGCCTGCTTTCTGCTCACAGAAAACTGAGGGCACAGAGGCTTCTTTTTATTTTGAACAGGACATTTTGAACGGATGTTGTTTCTTTACAAGCTTTGTGGGGGCCGGCCGAGTGGCGCGATGGTTAAAAACTGGCTTGGGATGCCAGAGGGCCCCGGTTCGGATCCCACATATGAGGGCCAGTGACACTGCCCTCTACAGCTAAGNCCCCTTTGGGGGTCGAATGACCCTTTCACAGGGGTCGCCTAAGACCATCGGAAAACAAGAAGATATTTACATTACGATTCATAACAGTAGCAAAATTATAGGCATAGAGTAGCAATGAAAATAATTGTATGGTTGGGGGTCACCACAACATGAGGAACTGTATTAAGGGGTTGCGGCATTAGGAAGGTTGAGAACCGCTACACTAGAGAGAGAAGGGGGTTTCTCTATTTACATCCAGTGTGCTCCTCTTGGAAGGCTCCTGCAGTGTGAACAGCTACTGAGTACCCAGGGGCCAGTAATGTGTGACACATCCCTGTGAATGGTTTCCCTCAGTGCCCTCTTAGGTAACCTGTGCAGTACTCAGCTGCTGAAGAGCATGAGGTCAGCAGTACATGGAACCAAGAGCATCTCACACCACCCATGAATGGCTACCCCCAAGACCTCGTCAGATGGCTTTGCAATGACTTCTTACATATGGCACCTCCCTTTAGAGGCCTTCCTGTGCCAGCCCTTGGAAGCTCTAAAGTAGGTTCTGAGGCGTACAAGCTCTCCATGGACAGCTTCTCCAGCACCCAGAAAGCATATTCTCAGTGAGCCCTGCTGGACAGCACCCCAGAAAATTCCTCCAGCATCCAGTGAACTGCACCCCTCTTCAAAATATGGATCTCAGCCCAGAGTGGTAGATGGACCTCAGGCCTAGGGATAGTAGCTGCTCCTTATGCCTGCTATTCCAGGGTTCTTTAGAGTTCTCTTAACCCAACTCTAGTCATTACTCCAATTGCCTATTAGAGTTATAAATTCTTTAAACTTCTCCCATTCAAATTGTCATGTGGTTTTCATCTCCTGAACTAAAGTAATACTTGGTCCAGGAGATAAACCCACAAAGACAGGACACATTTTTTAATCTTATGCTGTTCACAGTGAAGAAGAGGCACACTATTTGGTGGGTTTCCTTGGGTTTTGGGGGTAGTATGTGCCACATTTGTTGGTGATTTTCTAACCCAGTCACCAAATAATGCATAAAGTTGCCACTTTTGAGTGGGTTCCTTAACAAACACAGGCTGGGTGCAAGCTTCCCTGCCACATGGACTTTATGACTCAACAGACCTACTGGTACTTAAAGTATCTGTGGAAGACAGGTATGCATGTACTCTAATATTCCTCATGATACTGAGTCAGGAATAGGGCACAACTGGAATGGCTCATTTCTGCTCTACTTTATGTCTGCTGGGGCTGGCATGACTTCTTTACTCATATAACTGGTGCCTCTGCTAGCATGGTTCAAATGGGAGAGAAGTAGATATGATGGCTCAAGTGAAATCATATGTCTGGGGCCATGGTTCTCACAATCATCTAGGTTCCTCAATTTTCCTACATATAGACTCAGGGCCTCTTCCTCTCTATGTGATCACTCCAAGAGGGCAGCTGGAGTTCTTATACAGCAGCTAGGGGCTCCCAAAAGGTAAGAAATGAGGGCTACCAAATCTTAATGCCTGAATCGGAAGTCCTAGACCTCTAAGCCACATTAGAGTGTTCAAAGCAGTCTTTAAGCCAGTCCACAGTCAAGGGAAAGAGCTACACAAGACTGTGAAGACCCGATGACATGGTCCACTGGTGACCAACAATGTAATAACAGACCACTAATTCACCCTC
>NW_017731434.1:1123278-1124460 GCF_001890085.2 Hipposideros armiger
CCACCACCACCACCCTAAGGTAAAAGGAACCATTTTGAAATGCACCGAGCACTCTGTTCTCAGCAAGGCCTGTCCAGGGGAAACTAGTTAACCAGATCCTAACCTGCTGGAGTCTTATCAGAGCCTGGCTGATTTAGGGAAGGAAAATACCCACTCCAGTCGCTCTAGCCTTCCATGTGGAAGAAGGGAAATACCCAACTGCTGCCCACTTCAGCCATCCTGTCCCACTTAAGGGGGGAGGAAAAATGGAGACGCACAAGCGAAGTTCACAGTCCAGAGGCACAGGCTCACTGAAAAGCTGAGAACTAACCGTAGGACTACAGATGCTCCCCACACACACCCCACAATTTACCATCACATTTCTACAGGCCTATTTACAGCACTTCCTTTTGCCTGGTACCTCATATCTGGCTATCAAGAAAAATTACAAGGCATGTCAAAAGGCAAAAGCCATGGTTTGAAGAGATAGAGCAACCATCAGATTCAAACATGACAATAATATTGGAATTATCAAACCAGGAATTTAAAACAGCTATGATTAATACGATCAAGGCATTAATGGATAAACCGGACAGCATGCAAGAACAGATGAGTCATATAAGCAGAGGGATGGAAATACTAAGAAAACCAAATGAAATGCTAGAGATCAAAAACACTGGAACAGAAATGAAGAATGCTTTTGATGTGCTTATTAGTACACTGGACATGACTGAGGAAAGAATCTCTGAACTTGTGGACATATCAATAGATACCTCCATTACCAAAAAGCAAAGAGAACAAAGACTAAAAACAACAGAACAGAATATCCAAGGACTGTAGGATAACTACAAAACGTATAATATACACATAATGGAAATATTATTTATATTTATCGCCAGAAGGCGATAAAAGAACAGAAGAAATATTTGAAATAACAATGACTGAGAATTTCCCCCAAATTAATGTCAGAAACCGAACCATATATCCAGAAAATGAAGAGAACACCAAGCAGGATAATGTAAAAAAAAAAAAAAAGAAAAACAGAAAAGAAAAAGAAAAACTATACCTAGAAATGTAGTTTTCAAACTATATAAAATCAAAGATAAGGAAAAAAACTGAAGTCAGAGGCTAAAATACCTTATCTACAGAGGAACAAAGATAAAAATTATATCCAACCTCTCAGAAACCATGCAAGCAAGAAGA
>NW_017731434.1:1127728-1145011 GCF_001890085.2 Hipposideros armiger
TTCTATCTACAGGTAAGTGGACTAATGAAACAGAATGAATTAAGTTCCATGTGCATACACATGTTATGACAGAGGTGACATTACAAATCAGTGGGAAAAAAGGATGGACCAACAGCTTGACATATTGAAAAAAATAAATAAATTATGTGTGTGCGTAACTCGCCATACAAAAAGGTAAATTTTAGATGGAACTACATACCTAAATGTGACAAATAAAACTATTACTTGGACAGGCCGAGTGACTCAGTTGGTTAAGAGCTTGCTCAAGAGTTTGAGCTCTGAGCAACAGCGGTTCGATGCCGGCCCGAGCTGAGCTGCCGCTGAGCTGCCAATAGGTAGCAGGATGGCTCAGCTAAAAAAACAAAACAAAACAAAACAAAAAACTATAGAAGACTTTCTTTATGACATAAAGATATATACAAGTCAGGGTTTCAATCAGAGAAGACTGCATTAGGAGATACACACATACACACATACACACACAAAGATTTGTTACAGGAATTGATTATGGAAACTGGTTAACCAGTTTCTGTAAGCCTACTGTCTTCCCATATGATGCTAGAGTTTTAAGTCCACAGGGCAGAAAGCCAGGAAGGCAACATAAATGTGAAATGGGGAACAGCAAGAACAACCTGGAACTCCTAAGTATGAGCTGGGACCAACAAGGACAGGTGGAAATCTCTGTCAGTTCTGTGGCCTCTGACCTTGATGTTACAGATGTCCACAGAACTGGGGCTCTTCTTCACAGAGCTACACACACACAACTGGCTGAAGTGCTAGAGAAGCGAAAGGAGGATCTAGGAAAAAGTAAAGCAGTTACAGCCTCACTGCTGCTTCCCGCCAATGAAGCGATCTATCAGATACATGATAAAAGTGCATGAGCTACGAAATGCATGTTTCTCAGCCCTCCAAGTCTCACACAGCACTCTCTCTTTTGGCCCACCTTACCAGAAACATACAGAAGAAAATTCTGGGAAACGTAGTTCAGCCTAGCAAAACTGACACATTTATAAAGCCGCCACAATTGGCAAAGGATTTGTTATGTCCACCCCACAAGGGTACAAATCATAGAAGAAAAGATAGATCAACATTAAAGTTATAAATTCCTGTATGTCAAAAGAAACAATAAACAAATTTAAAAGACAATCCTCATACTGATAAAAGAAATTTGAAATCTTCATACATTCCTATAATGGAAAACTACTGTTAAATTAATTAAGCAAGGAGCCCACTAGATGGAGGTGGCTTGAATGCTTTACCAGCCTACAGAAGCAAACTAAAACCTAAGCCTGAAATGCCTCAAGGTGAAGAAATCAAAACCTAAGGACAACAAATCACAAACAACCAACTAGGATTTCCCAAATAAGGCAACCACTTAAACTATAGCCAATCCAATAACTTTCTTGCTTAGCTTCTGCCTTATCTCTACAAAAGTCTTGCTCCTGGCTTCTGTTATTGGAGTGCTCCTAACCACTCTGGTTTGGCGCTGACTGATTCAAATCAATTTTTTGCTCAAATAAACTCTTCAATTTTTTAATATGCCTCAGTTTATCTTTTAACACTATGTAGCAATTACAATTAATAAACTGCATCTAGTGTATCACTATGGATAAATTTCAAAAAATAATATTAATGAATAAAGTTTCAAAAGGATACATAGAGTAGGATAATAAAATACTAAGCACATATTAATAGCACATGTGCATATATACATATATATACACACATGAATAATATAGGCATATATATTCTGGGTATATACACATGAAGTAAAAAATACGCATGCTTAGAAATGATAAATCCCAACCACAGACTACTACTGTAGTTACCTTTGGTGCAAGAGAGAAAAGGAAGTGCTAAGACAGTGGGACTGTAGCTATTTCAGTAACATTTATTTATTTTTAAGAGGGATCCGCTAAAACTTCTCAATCTGTAATCTGTGGTGGGTACATGGATGTCTGTTATGCTATTTTCTGAACTTCTATATGCTCACAATATTTTGTAATTCAAAACAATGCATTTTAAGAAAAAATAAAGGCACACTTAAGAGATTTCTCTTTCACGGTCTCATACATAGGGACTCCATTAACAGTTGAACACCTTAAAAACTACGGGACTATTTTAATTTCTCACAGTTAAATCAGCATGGAAACACTTGTCAAGCAGACATGGAGAAAAGTTAAATTCTATACAAAGACTGGAAAGAATTAAGAAAATAGTTTCTACTAACATGCAATGGCCTTTGTGTCCAACCTTTGTATGTAGTATCTCTTGAAGGATACCCCAAAAAGTGGTAACCAGCAGTACTTTGTTAAGAGAAGCAGAGGAACCAGTAAGCAGGTGTGGAAGACTTAACTTTTCACTCTGTTCCATTTTGTAGCATTTGAATTTTTTACCATTTGAACCTTTCAAAACTATGCAATTTCATATATGTAAAAGAAAAAAAGAAATTATTTTCCTCCATAGCATCTTTCTTCTCTTTAAATGTAAATGCTTTGGGAGAAGTAACAAAATGATTCCATAATATTTAGAGTCAGTTAATTTACAGATGACATTCTTCTACAACAGAGTGGCAAACGCCTGACACAGATACCACTATTGACAGCTCCATTGCCCTTGACAGACATTGTTAATCTATGTGGCACTCCACTGTGCTGAACCTAGAAACTCAATGGAACGCTCCAAAGAGCCACTGTCAATTGATCAAAGATGGCACTCCAGATGATACTTGCATACTTACTTGATGCTTATTCTGCTGTATACTGTGGGAAAAAATGTAGATGAAAGAAAAACATGTAAAAGAAATTTTGATTTTCAGTGAAAAACTACGCACTGTCTAGAAGACACCACTTCAAGTTATCTGATTGTAGCCTTTCATTGTCTTTGAGCTATTTTACAACTCTGTAAAATGCAGACAACTAATAAAGATGTACATTCTGTCCTGTCAGATAGAGATTTTCTTTTCAAAAACTTTATTGGAGAACAGTGTGTTTTTGCCAGGACCCATCAGCTCCAAGTCAAGTCATTGTTTTCAATCTAGTTGTGGAGGGCACAGCTCACTGGACCATGTGGGAATCGAACCAGCAACATTGGTGTTATGAGCACAGTGCACTAACCAACTGAGCTAACCAGCCGCCCTCAGATAGAGATTTAAAGGACATTCCTCCCCAACTCTGGAAAAACCAGCTTTGCCTTCATTTGCATGTTTCAATATTTCTGATCTATAAATCTGCTGCTGTACAAATTCTTTTTACCAGTTATAATATCTGCCTGGTTGCCTCATTTAATGAGTTAAATAAAATCTTTAAAACGTGTTCATTTTTATATTTGTATGAGTCACAATTTTACCTTTTTTTTAACATTATCTTTTATCACATTGCAGGGTAAAAGAATAAAAGGATTCTGTCAAATAAGCAGGAAAGACACTTCCTTTAGGGCAAACTTCACTTACTGTAATATTTTCCTTTACAGGAAGATTTCCTGCTCTGCTATTCAAAGGAATATTCCAGCAGTGCAGAAAGCTCAGGTGTCTAGATTCAAGAGCTTTTAATGTAAAATATATCAACATGCATGAAGGAGAGACATTTGAACATCAATTTGGAGAATAATCAAAATTAAAATTCTAAATCTTTTCTCTTGTCCACAGGGACAAGTGCTTATCCAAGTACTAGGTAGTTAGATAATATTCATAGAGACAACCTCAAAGCAGGTTTTCTTTTAAGGTTTCTGAAACCTTGGCTTATTTCTAACAGGTTCCTTCATGATCAGCTTTGGCCCCACAGCTCTAAGTCCACTCACAGGCTTCTGGTGGCAGGCTGAGAATACCAGACTTTCTGACTGGGTAAGGTTATGCATACCATCAAATCCCCTCCCCCCACACTCTCCACTCAAGCCACCCTCAACCCAGTTCAAGAGCCTTGTTTCTATACCAAGGGAATAACAAAGGCATGCGGAGTTTCTTTGGTTTTCTACCAATAGGGCAGTATGACAAAGAACCCCAGTTTCTATAAACAGCATTAACAAAGCCACAATTTTACATTACACTGACCTAGCTACTTAGATAAAGAAAGCTAAAGATGCCTCAAATAATTTTTTAAAGAAATACATATACAATGCTAATCCTTAGTTTTCACAAGGTAGGTCTCTAATTAAAGCTTTCTGAGACTGTTCTACACCTTCACCCCAAGCCTGCTTCCTGGAATTACTTTTAACTGCAGAGCTTTCACAGCAAACAGAAGAGAGGATTTGTAAATACACAGCCACCAAGTCTGAGGTCATCCTCTGTGACTCCTGGACACACTCTTGGAGAGGGGCTGGGCCAATTAAGGTGATTGTGAAGGTCATAATCACTGTGAGCTTGCTGGGAAGTTCTTGAGAATATTTGAATATCCGTGCATGTAATATATGCAGAATGAATTTTCAGAAGCCAGACTACATTGTTTACATAGCATTGGAAATCTCCTCACTGCCTAGCTTGTATGTGTGCCGTTTTGAATACAGAAACAAAAGGAACAGTTAAGACCACGTTTAATGGGATCCTAACAGCAAATTTTCAAGGTGGAGCAGCCATGATCAGAAAGTAGCAGTTTAGCTTTTTGTAAAAATATTTTTTCCTCTAGATTCTCCTCTAACGTCCCCTTTCAGCTACCGATTCTCGAAGATCATGTGGTTATTGCTGAAGTTACTTACTATTCTTTTCAAAACTAAACGAATTTACTTGGGACCAGGAGTGTCGGGGGCTTTCATAGCTTACTAATTTCAGGTTTTAAATGAGAAAACTGACCCAAAGAAGGTAAACCACTGGTTGGCCAAAGGTCACAAATGACAGGGTTAAGGTTTCAACTCACATACCCCAACTTGATTTTGTCTCTCAGGCAGATCTCCAAAGAAATTTTGTTGAAATAGCTTTAGTATTTTCCTTTTAAAGGTATTTGTATTTAGAGAATTTTATCCGTTGCAATTGGCATTTTTCTATGTCTACAGATAGGCAGGTGCGTATGGCCAAAAATACATTTCAAATTTATATACTAATCTCCATTTCCATTACTATCACCCCAATTCAAGACAAAAATCATCTCTTACCTGAACTACTGTAACAGATTTCTAACTAGTCTCCCTGTTTCTACACTTCCCTTCCCAACATTTTTTTTTCCTTAACATCAATCAGATCATATAATGCCGCTGCTAAATTCTTTCAAGGATTTCCTGTGGCACTGAAAATAAAATTCAAATTTCTGTCCATGACCTACATGACCTGATTTTTCCTATGTCAGATCCTACTTTATATCAATCTCGTACCAACTACATATATACACTGCAGCCACCCTGACCTTCTCTCTATTCAAATCAATTCAACATCAGATCAATTCTGTCTCAGGGCCTTTGCACTAGCTGTTTCAGTTTCTTGCCAACTGAAGTTTTAGCTCCTGGCACCATCTCAGCAGAGCCTTCCTCTCTATCAGTCCCTTATTTTGGTTTCTTTGTAGTGCTTATTACTATGAAATCTCATTTATATATTTTTTGCTTATTTATTTTCTATCCTTCCTTTTTAGAAGTCTGTCTTCTCTTATTCACCACTGTATCCATTGCTTATGAAAAATTCAGTTAATATTTGTTGAATATGTGAATGTTTCAGTGAATGAAAAAAGTTACCAAGGCCCAATTGGTAACAGTTCACAACAGTTATTGAATGTTGGTGGGGGACAGTCATCAAGGGAGATTTTGTTCTTAAGGAAAGTGGCCTGTTGCGACCCCCTGAGAATCTGTTTATGGACAGATTTTTCACAAGCAATTCCTGAAAGCTCAACCATGACTACCCACAGGCCATGGGACCCAAGTTTAGAACCCTTGTTTTATACAGTGCCAATATATTATCTGGGCTTATATGATGCTGAATAATTTGGCTTTTGTTTAGTTCCCCCTCCCCCCCTTTCATTTCTTTGTAATCTAAACTCAAGCCACACTGGATTATTTTCAGTTCAACAGTCCTATTAGGATTTCACTTGCCTCTAAATGTTTCTCTTCTCTCTACCTGGTATCCTCTCCAAGCTCCCAACCCTTACACTTTTATCTAACTCCCCCTCAGTTTTTTAGATCACTACTTTACACCAGATTATTTCCTCTGGGAAGTCCTCCCTGATAATTGGTATGAGTTTGGAGCCCTATGAAACTTCCAGTTTATTCTGTGCTTCTCCTGTCAAAAGATTTCTATAAAGCACTATGATTGTCAGTTTACATTATGCACAAACCGTAAGTTCAGGGAATCTGTTTTATTCGCTATGGTATCAACAGTGCCTCGTATACTAATGACTCATGATTAAGGGCCCAATTAACATTAGAGAATTAAAATAAACTTTTTTCTGGGCTTCCTATTTATTTATTTATTATAAATGGCCATTATTTCATATCAGAAAAATAGATATGATTATCAATCATATTTTACAGGACCTTCAAATTAGATGTTCTAAATTTAGTCACAAATTTTGTTTCTGACTTTAAAGAAAAGCTTTTCAGAAACTAATACAGATTGTGTTGAGGTTTAAATTATGTCTTTCAAACGTTCTGAAATAATAAAATTAAAGGTAGTAAAACAAAAAAGTATGTGTAGTTGCAATAAAAACAGAAGTTTCCCCACTAATCTTCTCTACATGGCTTCCTCTGTGTTTTCATAGTAGCAAAATACTTTTAAAGGCAAGGGATTTTAATACTCTACTAAGAAAAGCTCCAAATCATACTACACTCTTCTAGCCCCATTCATCCCCAGAGAGCCTTGAATACATTCCCCTTTCATCATTTCACATACACATGAGGACCTCAGCCAAGGAGTGGCTCTGTACTCAGAATTCCCAATGGGACAATTCTAGTATTACGGGGGAGAACCATCCTTTTAGAATAACATGTGTGATTCCTAAAACAACTCATTTTTTAAGTTTATATGAGAACCAGAGATGAAATATGAATATGAGCAAAATAAGCAGAATCACAATTCAG
This sequence comes from Hipposideros armiger, assembly GCF_001890085.2. Classification (NCBI taxonomy): domain Eukaryota; kingdom Metazoa; phylum Chordata; class Mammalia; order Chiroptera; family Hipposideridae; genus Hipposideros; species Hipposideros armiger. Next base: position 1,134,719 of record NW_017731434.1, read on the forward strand.
AGATATGGCTTAAAAAAAAATACAAAGATATGTTTACATAAGTTGTAAGCACTCCGGGGCTGGGATATTATTCTTTCTCTAACACTGTCAGCCGTTTATATAGCATTGTGTACAACTGTGGCAGTATAAAATGAATAATAATAATTAATACAGTATGTTTGTTCTGAATCCCACAGACTTCTCCTTATCAGATTCTTGCAGCCTACTTTTTTAAAAAATCAATTCATAATTGACCGTATGTATGACCCAACCCTGGCCTGTTAGGCTTCTTTGTCTCTTATAAAGCCACTTGTGATTATTTCGAACAAATATCTGCTATACCACTACTAGCAAGTCATGGACTTCAGAGTTGAACTTGGATAGTGTTGAAATCATTGGAATGTTGGCCAAGAGCTTTAACCCCAAAGGAGTGTGATTTCAGTGATTTCTGGTTTCACATGGCTCAGAAATGGAGAAAAGAAAATGGGAAATGGGGTAGGGGAGCAAGGAAAGAGGATAAATTAATCCTGAAAACATACCAGTGTCATTTAAAATACCAAGACATCAAAATTCAAAGGTATCTTTTTTGACCTTCTCAGGCATTCATTCGTTGAAAGAATCAACAAATAAATGTGGAGAGTTCCTATTGAGACAGCTTTCTCACTGGCTTCCTGACTCAAATCTTTTTTCCCTTCTCCAGTCTATCCCACACACTTCTCCTAGCACAATCTTCCAAAAGTATAGTTCCATTAATCTTTTTAAAAAACTCAAGCTAATCACTGCCTGTATAATAACTCCTTAGCATGCCCCCCAAAATCCAGGGTCTCCCTTTCTAGTCTGATTTCCTTCCACTCCCCTTCCTCCACACATCTTACATGCCCACAATATCAATCCTGCCTGAGCTCCCTCAAACATCCCTGGCTCTTCAATATGGCAGTGCCTTGGTTTTGTCACTCACTCTAAAATACTCTTCCTGGGTTTGTGAACCTGAGTAACTTACTCGGCACTGAAGATACAGAATGTCACCTCCTCCGTCCTATCTGCCCTTAGTCTCCTCTTAACTGAGTTAGTTGCATCCTCCTTGTTAATCCTTCGTCCATGTTTCAAGTCACTAACCACAACTGCATGCTATTCACTTTATGTGATAGTCTCCTTCAATAGACCAAGCCCATGGGCAGAAACGGTCTTCTTCTGCCTTGAGTAGAGATGGTCTTATTCAGCCCTGGGTCAAGTATGGTACCTGACATACAGTAGGTACTCAGTAAATATTTGTTTAATAAAAACACTGAAGAAAGTATGAAAATTATACATTCCTAGCAGATAATACAGTGAAACTCCTGGCAATGCAAATCACCCAGTGTCCTTAGCATTTGCCTCCAAGTAAAATAATAATAAATGTCTGGTAAAAACAATTAGCCTATAAAGCAGGTGCTGGCTCAATCCCTGAACGCCTTCTATATAGAGGTTCCATTCTGGGCTTCATTTAGTTTGTGAAGCCCAGAAACGGATTCCCGCCCCCACTCCAGCAATAAGCATAAACAATACCAAGAGCTAAATCCTGCAGCCTCTAAGTGCACTTAAGTCCCATTCAAAGTCAAGGGAAATTATGCATACATGAGAAGTAGAAGGGGAGGGGAGATAAAAAAAGATGGCTTGCTGCTTCTTGGAAAACAGGAAAAAACCCACAAAGGTTCAGTTCCTGGGGAAACTTTCACCTATTTGCTGTCACTTTTTCATCTTCATAGGAATTTATTGGATTAGGAAAGACCTTTGCTACTCCACATTACCCCAAGCTCCCAGTTGCTTTTACATTAGTTAATGTCTGAGCTTCCTGGTTAATTGTGGCAGGCGAGCAGCAGGCTGCACAGATGTCAGATGTCATACTCTATCAGATGAAGAGGTTCCTGCCTCAGGCTGTTTATATATGACCTACCAGGATTTCCTGCTGCATGATGAAATAATTAGGGGGCCGCCATGCAGGGAATAATGTTGCAAGTAAGTTGTAACAGCATTACATTAAAAAACAAAAATGAAACATTTGGCTCTATCTGCATCAGAATCTTCCTAAGGTTTATTATGAAGATTCTGTTCCTTATTTCTATAATATTCACTTGGGTGCTAATTTTAATGTTCACTGGAGAATACAATAAGTTTAGCAAGGGTTTCTTTAATCCTCATGCTGCAATTTGAGTCAAGAGTAAACAAGGTGCGGAGATGTCTTTTCTTGTGTTTAATTTTTTTTTCTTTTTTACATTTCCTTGTTTATGTTGTTTTTTCTATTTTTTGGAGGGAAAGGTCCCAGCAACGCCCCTTCCCAGGTAATTTTTTAAATAAAGTTTGTCTTTTGCCTCTTATAACAAAGTAATTCTACAGACTCAATAAAGTCTGATGGTCTTTAAAAAGAATTAGTAGTATTTTCTAAGTCAATGTATTTGTAAATCTTATTGAATTCTAACTTCTGACTTTCTGACCCAGAAAATATACACCCTGTTTATAATATTTTTAACTGTTCTTTATCCATAAGAGCATATTATATGACTATCAGCTCCTACCCACATTTCTATGATTCAAGGGAATTATCCTATATACAAACATGAATCAAGATTAAGAACAAAAATTTTAAACAACTGTGATCATTTAAATTAAAAGGTTAGCAATGATCTCATGAATTCTAGCAACACACCTGGATCAGTGGGACAATTCAGACCAAGTTATATTAGCATATTTTCCATTATCATCCTATGCAACCCTGGGCTTCAGTTAGTAACACCTTTCCCTAATAAAATGTAAACTCTTTGAAGGCTGTTTAGCTCATGCATTTTTGTATCTCCTGTTCCTAGTACAGTACCTAGCACAAGTACTCTATAAATTTTTGTGAAACTGAATTATATACTGTGAAGTGAGGACTGGGGAACAAGGGATTAAGAAAAAGGTAATGCTCATGATGAATTCCTCACTTCTTTTTTTTTTTCCCTGTTTAAGAATAATACCATCTTTCTCCCCCTCAACACCTCCCCTCCTATAATTCTTCTAAAAAAGTTAATGATTCCCAGCCCCCTTGCCTGAATGAATAGTGGGCTTAATACTACCTGTTTATATGTAGGAGTATAATTCTTATCATAAATTACTAAAGAAAATAAAAATCCATCTAAGCTTCATTGCTTGAAAATGGTACACCCATGTAAGTGGCCAGGTGGATTTCCTGGAGAACCTAGGGAACAGTTTTAGAGCAAAAAGGAGGTTTTATATTGCATTTTGAGGAGAGGCTTAAGAAAAACAAGACTCTGTGAGATATATAATAACAAATAGTTTTTGTCCCAAGAGTCAACTCCAATCCATTAATAGTAGCTACCATGGAAAGAGGTAGCACCCAGGTTGTATGAGAATGGTGGAGCAGCTGATTAATGGAGTCTGAATCTGCCTTGGCCTTACAACAAGTAACAATATGGGCACTAGCTAAGTGCCATCCCACCAGCTCTTCCAAATGACTGGGAAGGCTGTGGTTATTTTAGGGGAGAACTGAGGAACAAAGAGACATTCAAACAATAATCTTTGAAGGAAAGTGTAAGTTCATTTAAGCACCATTATGCCCAAGTGTTGCTCTCCTTGTCTGGTTTAATAAACATGTATTTGAGCACTTACCTGTCAAGTAATACTCTCTGGCCCCAAGGAGTTTATGGCCACCTGTAGGAGGCAGGCAAATAAGTAGGAAATTTTAATATTAGGTGATTAATAGCATAAAAGTCCACAAATAATGCTAAAGGAGTTCAAATTGAAGTGACTAACCCTGGCTGAGGTGAGGGTGAGGAGAAGGGTGTCAGGAAATGTTTCCCAGAAAAAGGAATCATCTGATGATGGCTTTAAAGACAAGTAAAAAGTATCTAGGCCAGAAAAGAAGAAAGAAGGAAGGAGGAAGGAGCGGGAGGAACCAGGAGGAGGAGGAGGAGGAGGAGGAAGGAAGAAGAGGAGCAGGGAGGGAAAGGGGAGGGGGAAAGGAGGAGGAAGGGGTGGGGGGAGAAGAGGGAGGAAAGGCTTTTGGGGCAGCATATATAATGATATTCAAGGAAATGTCCTTAGTTCAGTTCCATTGCTTAGTTCAAGTGCATGCGGAGGATGATTAGCTATAAAGCTAGAGATGCAAAGAACACTCAGAACTCAAAGGACTTAGTATGTTGATGCAGAGACTGGAGAATTCTAAGTAGGACAGCAGCTTGGATCTCTTTGTTGGCCTGCATCTACTATCCCTTCTCTACTGTCTCTTCCTGCAATATATAAACCTATTCATGTCTCTTCTCCTTGGAGAAGAAAATCTCTTTTGATCCTACATTTCTGTATCTTTTCCTGTATCTTTCTTTCTCTTCCCAAACAAGGAGCCGAGCTTCTGAAAGTAATCATCTATACGTCCAGTCTCTACATTTCCTGCTAAACCTGCTGCAATGTCTTTTGTCCCATTGCTCCATCCGGCTTCATGAGAAATGTCTTCAATTAACTCTATAGTACCTGACATTGGTATATATTATATACAATCTTTCCTTGTTGCAGGAAGAACGGGAGGGTTAGTCAATAGTACTTTTGCAACAGAATATTCATCTCTTAGAGCTCTAAAAGGTGGTAGCCTCTCATACTACAAATGAGGAAACTGAGGCATAGAATGGAAAAGCAGTTGACCTCATCGAGGACAGGTTTCCAAAATTCCAGTTTCCTGCTCTATCATGGCTTGCCTGCTCCATTTTAAGTAAAACGCTCAAATAAACAGTTTGAAAATTAGGAAAATGCATGGACTCAACAGCTCTGAATTTAAGAATAACTGAATTGCAGAGGAAATGAAAACAATTACTTTGTGCAAATTCAGGTGCCTTGTGTTTCTCAGGAGTGTGAAAGCTGAGCAACATCCTACCCTGCTAAAGATGAGGTAAATTTCTAGAAAAAACATTCCCGTGAGCTGCAGAAGCCTCTGTGCAACGTGTTTCATCCAGTCAGGAGCTCCTCAGAAATGCAAATGGCCCACTTGAAATAAGAAGGCACCTATTGTTCAGCCTTGATTGCCTCTGCGGGCCTACAGGCAAGGGGAAAAAAATCCTTGAAGGAGAAGGGAGTCTAAGTAAACTGCACACAGAGGAAAATAAAAATGAGGCCAAACTCCAACAGGGCTTCCTTCCTTTTTATCATCTGCTAAGCAAGCAGGGACTATAGAGTAAAACCATTTAGGATGCTGCATTCTTTATAACATCACTGTCTCTGTTCCTTTTTGTTACCCCCTATTTTCTCATAGAGGTTGATAAAACTGAATTTAATTTGTCTTGTGCAGCCATATCTCACGATCAATGAATGCACAGAGTAAGAACAATTAAAGGTGTCTTCAGTTTCCCTCCCCCAACTCCCCAATAAAATCTTTTAAAAAAAAAAGGTGTCTTCAGTCATATAAAATACTGTATACCAAAAGCATATACTTACAACAACAGCTCTCACTTTTTTCCTTAATTTAGACATGTCTTGCGCTTCGACTTTTTTTTTTTTTGTCCCTATCTTGCTTCTGCAAGTTGTATTCTTTTGCCTTGGAAGGAAATATGCTGATTTTTATTCTATTCCTAACTCATTTTTTTTTTTGCAAGAAAAGACTTAGTCACAAAAAAAAGTATTAAAACTTTCAAAGTCTGAGTTTAGAACATAATGAACCCTTCAGGAGAAAATAAACAAGGTTCCATTTTTTCTAAAATAATTCTCATCTAACCTGTTTACCAGCTGAGAAATAAAAGATGTTGGTATTTAAACTTGAAACTTTTTTCATTTCTTTATCCCATCTCTTTTTCATCTTTATAAACAGAAGAAAGTCTATAATTACTATACTAACAAAGAATACAGCTGAACTACACACAGGTTAAACCATTCTAAATAAAGTAGAGAATAATAAATAATAGAATAGTCAAAGGAGCTAGCATAATAAACACATGAAGAGCAACACATCGTACAATGTAAGATGTCTCCCATTTCTAAGCTTTTTAAACTTCCTGAAAGAGACCTTAAAAAGCATAAGATAACAATCTATTTTCACAGAAACTATAGAGATCATATGATCCAGCTTCTTAGCTAAATTTAAAATCCCCATTAATCACAATAACAATAGCAGTGATAGTGGTGGCTGTAGTGGTTGTAGTATTGGGTTGTCGGGAAAAGTCATGACTCATGTTTGCGACAGATGGCACTAGTTCATTTTTGGAAATACTAGTCATTCACATCTATGTTATTGCTATGTCATTTGACAGCTGACAGTTCTAGCCTCATTGTAAAAGAAAACTTGAGTGATTTGGTTGAGTTTTGGAGATTTTACAAGTTGAAGATGGAAGACCAAACTGCATTTTTTGCCATATTTTACTGTTTTACTTCCATAAAGAGAAGAACGCACATCAAGCTTGTGAAAAGTTGCATAAAGTTTACAGTGACAATGCTTTACAAGAACATCAGTGCCAACGATGGTTCACGAAATTCCATGCCGGTGATTTTGATCTCAACGACGCTCCTCGGTCAGGGAGGCACACCGAGGTTGATGACGACAAAATAAAGGCATTGATCAAGTCAAACCCATGTTACATAACACAAGAGATTGCAAGAACATTGAACATCCATCATTCAAGCATTCATGACCACCTGAAGAAGCTGGGATACATAAGCAAGCTCGATATTTGGGTTCCGCATGAACTCAAAGAATTTCATTTGACGACATATATAAACATCTGCAATATGCTCATTAAACATGAGGAAAACGATCCTTTTTTGAAGTGACTGATAACTGGTGATGAGAAGTGGATTGTTTACAGCAGTGTGGTGCGCAAACGGTCTTGGCCCCACGTGATAATTCGCCTCATCGAAAGCAGACATTCATCAGAGGAAGGTTATGCTCTCAGTGTGGTAGGATTTTAAGGCGTTCTGTTTTTCGAGCTCCTACCAAGGAACCAAACAATCAATTCAAATATGTAATGTTGACGATTCAACAGTTTGAATGAACCCATCATCCAGAAATGTCCAGAGCTTGTTAATTGTAAAGGAGTTGTGTTCCATCGCAACAACGCAAGACCACACACAAGTTTGATCACCCATGAAAAATTATTGGAGCTTGGATGGGACGTGTTGCCCACCATACTCGCCTGACCTTGCGCCTTCAGACTTCCAATTGTTTCACTTCCATTTGTTTCGCTCTCTTCAAAACTCCTTGCGTGGTATAACATTCAATTCAGATGAGTCTGTAAATCAGCACCTTGTTCAGTGTTTCGTAAATCAAGACAGGTTCTTCCATGAACGAGGAATTATAAAGCTCACTGAAAGATGGCAAAAGGTTATTGAACAAAATGGGCAATATATCATTGATTGACCTTTGTTCTTTATATAAATAAATGACCTTTGAAAAACATAGACAAAATATGTCATGAGTTTTCCGACAATCCAATAGTATCAACAACTAACAACTAATCACATCGAATATTTACAAATATTTACAATATTTACATAGTACAAAGGTACTATGCTAACTGCCAAAAGCACATTATCTCATTTAATCTTCTTAACAATATGGTTGGGTGATTATTATCCCCACTTTACAGATAAATATGCGATAGGAAGGGGGCAGAAAAACCACTAAACACCAATCAAGACAAAAGACCAGTGAATCAAGAGGAGGCAAGGAAACCAGCCAGAACTTGCCAAGACCAAGATGGTGATGAGATTCACCTTAAAGTAACCTCCAGCCACATTATACGATCTTTGTAATACATCTCCATGCTAAAAGGACATACCCACCAGCACCATGACACCTCCGGAGGGGACCATATAAGGACCAATAAAAGGGTGTATCCCCAATTCTCAGAAAACCCCACCCATTTGACTGGAACTAACAGAACATCCTTACTTTTCATTTCCATGTAAAATACCTACCAAATAAAAATTACCACCACAGCTTAAGTAGAGGTTGTCTATTGCTTGAAGGCAGCCTCTGCTCTGCCTATGGAGTAGATCTTTACTCAATAAACTACTTTCGTTTTATTTCCTTGCTCATGCTTGAATTCTTTCCTGCATGAAGCCAAGGACCCCCTTTCCTGAAACAAATATACAGAGACATTTCTGATTAGTGGTGGGCTAGCTTCTGCAGGAGCATTTTTAGTAGTAGACAATTCATTACCTGTTAATCCAGTCCTTTCTATTTCAAAAGTTTGTGGTTGAAAACTTTTTCCTCATATGGAGCCCAAACTGGTTTCGTGAAACCTCCAGTCATTCATCTTAGTTCTATCTTACAGAAATAAACAAGCCCAACATTTCTTCCAAATGACAACTCTAAAGATATTTTAAGACTGCCATCATGATGTCATTTGGGCTAACAAATCTGGTTTGGTGTCACTGCAACTAGAGTCTAGTTACTACACCTATGACCAAAGCTAGGCTAACAAACTTAGTCCTCACTTGAAAACTCAGTTTGGAGCCAAATTCTGAGACAAAAGTGGCTCCTAACTTGGAGAACTACCGAGAATGCTGCAGCCCTTACCCTTATCACAGCCAGTTATCCTAACACTGGCCTTTTTCCAGTTTATGGCTCTGGTCCATGACAAATCCCCTGCCTTAATTTTGTTTCTCTCTGAATCCTTGAATAATTCCTACTAGGAAATGCAAGGCATTAGCAAACTCTTCAGGGCAAATAATTTAAGGTATCACTATTGTGCCTTTAAATAGTGTCTTGCTTGAAATGTTCACTATACTTTAAAAGAATTAGGACTGAAGGTATAAATAACTAACATTTATTAGTGATTACTGTGAGCTAGGCACTACTCTAAGCACTTATATTAATTCGCTTAATCCTGGCAACAATCCTACAAGATGGTTCTATTATTATCATCATTTTAATAATGAAAAAACTGAAAGAAGTTGGCTAACTTGCGCAAAGTTCTATATAGTTCTGTGGGAGCTAGAATGCAAACCCAGGAAATCTGACTTTAGAACTTTTAATCACTATATTGTTACCTTCCAGTAGATACTGAACTCTTCCCAGGCTGGGATCTGGGAATTATTTTCTATAGTTTGGCATGTTTCAGCAGTTTTCTAGGGAAGAGAGCTATCTGGTACAGCACAGTGCCTTCCCTGGGCCATACCATTTCCTCTTTTGTGAATTACCACATATTTCTACCTACGCGGTGTGATCAAAACATACGGTGAATGTTTAAATAAAAAAAAATTATTACAGTAAAAGACACATTGCCATTAGTCCCCCTCAAAATACTCCCCCTCACTTTGAACACACTCATCCCATCATTCTTGCTACTTTCTGAAACAGTTCTGGAAGTCCTCTTTCATGAGTGTCTTTAGTTGCACTGTCGTGGCTGCCTTCATGTCCTGAATCAATTCAAACTGTTTACCTTTCATGGTCATTTTGACTTTGGGGAAGAGCCGGGAGTTCAACAGTGCCAGATCCAGTGAATAAAGTGGCCGAGGACAGACTGTAATGTTTCTTTTGACAGAAACCGCCAAACCAGAAGCGACATATGACATGGAGCCTTTCCATTGTTTTCAAACAATATGGTGACTGCTGCTGCCAAGTGCCATCCAGCACAAAGGCAGGGACCTTCAACATGGGAAGTGGCACGTTGAACCTTAGTAACAGTGTGTGACAAGTGTCAACTTGTTCAGTGCAGCCAGTTAGGTGTGAGCTATGGTTAGGAGATGGTGTTTTAAAATGTGCCATAAATCATCCTCCATCATGGCAACTCTCCGTGTCACACATCACTTCTGGTATACGGCAATTTCTGTCAAATGAAAATATTACGGTGTGTCCTCATCCACCTTATCCACCAGATCTGGCACCATATGACTCTGGCTCTTCCCCAAAGTCAAAATGACCATGAAAGGTAAATGTTTTGAATCAACTCAGGACATGGAGGCAGCCATGACAGTGCAACTAAAGACACTCATGAAAGAGGACTTCCAGAACTGCTTCAGAAAGTGGCAAGAATGATGGGATAAGTGTGTTCGAAGAGAAAGGGAGTGCTTTGAGGGGGATTAATGGCAATGTGTCTTTTACTGTAATAATTATTTTTTATTTAAACATTTACCATATTGTTTGATCACACCTTGTATAAGGGTAGTCACAGGGTGGGCTGGGAGCAAGTAGCCTTTGACACAGCATTCAGAAATCAGGAATGCAGGCTGACCAACGAGACTCAGTAAGAGCCAGGCAAACACTTTATGATACATGCTACTGCCACCACTGCCACACGCAGCTGTGCTCTGAAATGAAAACCCATTGGTCAACCATATATATATATATATATATATATA
>NW_017731434.1:1145081-1168096 GCF_001890085.2 Hipposideros armiger
TGTGTGTGTGTGTGTGTGTGTGTGTGTGTGTTTTCAGACCTATTTTTGTCAGTTATAGTCAGGAGATTGGGTCTGCTTTGCAAACTCATTGTTCTGAATCTGAAAATACAAAAGACCAATTTTGCTTGGAATGGAGCCCACGTGTGTTCTATAGCCATGTTCCAAGCCCACAACTAGAGATAGTATAGCAGTACAAACTAGAGACATTTAACCTTCTGGCCTTTCTTATCTAAACTGTGAGGACAGAATATAAGAAGATAAACTCTGCCTTTCATATTCAACACAGTTATGGAAATTGAAAAGAAAAATGACTTCTTAAAGGATTTTCCTATTCATTGTAGACTAAAAACGGGCAAGCGAAAAATAAAGCTACTTTTAAGATATCTCACCTTCTGTTTAAGTGCAATTTCCTATCACACTCAATTGTCGCAAATTGTAATAATCTATCTGAATAGTTAGAACTCAAAGAAAGAACTTTATCTATTTTGATCAATGTAATAAACTGAATGAGTGGTTCAGTCATCTCCAAAGAAAGTTTATAGTCAGCTATCCCACATTCAGGCAATTTTAACATAAACCATTCTCTCAACTTAAACTAAGCAATGGAGATACTTATTTTAGAATGGAATGAGTCTTCCAGATCTTGGCTGTCTTTCTTGGCTCCCTCCTAACTATTTGCAGCCTTTTGCTGGTTGCTTTTCCCCCCTTCACATTCTTTCCTCCACTCCCACTCCACACCAACCCCTAAAATACAAATCTTTCTTATACATCAGATTCCATTTTGCAAGCTAGACTACTGATTTGGGCTTTTTTTCTTTTTCTGATTTAACAAACCACTTGCCATTTATTTTTCTGTTCCCAAGTCCCTGTGCTGTGATAGGGAAAGATGAAGAAATTTTATTCTCCCATTATCTTTTTAAAGCAAAACATGCCTAATTCACACACACAAAAACACACACCCTCAATCCCACAATTATTTCAAGTTTCCAACAGATAATTTATTTTTTGAAACCATACAAATATATCTTCACTTTGGAAAGAGGTAGGAACAATTTATCTATATGTATCTTTGCTGCTGGTGAACAGAAGATAAAGTATGCTGAGAATTCAAGAACATTCTCCATCCTTGTCATGTGATAATTCCAAGTAGTCCCAAAAGAGCGGCATTTTCTCCATACACATCTGTGTTGAAGCTCTGGCTACATATATTCTTGTAATATTTTTTCATTCAATAAAGTATCCTTCCAAATAGATTTTTACAGTCTATTAGCACCACTCCACAAATTTTAGCAGCCCAGAGCCCACAAAATATTCCTAAGCATCTCTGGTTTCTTACCCAACGTATACAGGTTTGTTATCATTTTACCTTCTGGAAAACACAGACTAGAACAAGTTCTCTGATCTGTGGGATAGAATTAGGTTTATGAAAACCTGTTGAGATAAATCCACCAGCTTCTTTGGGAAAAGGTATGCAGTAGTGGAAAGTATCAATGTTCACCTACTCAACTTCTCCCTTCTCTGGGATATGCAACCTTATTTGGAAATAGAGCTTCCTCTATTCAGTACTCCAGAAATAGTCATTTGTCCTTTTGCAAAGTAGAGAGGAGTACTGAAGGTACTGAGAAAACCATCTGCTGTGGCTACATAATAATCTTGAGACAAAGCAGGGTTTCCGCCGATAGCTGTGCAGTACCCAGCTGAGGGAGCAAATTGGGCTAAAATCCATCTTTATTTACCTGGACAAACCCTGTACACTCTGGCTGTGACTGTCAAAAGGCGGCATCTTTTACTAATTTGTGCAAAGGCACTAATGGGCTAGCGCTTACTCTAGAGACACAGACCATATCTGCTTTATCCACTGACATATTCTCAGCATTTTGAACATATAACAGCAACTTAATAATTATTTGTGGAATGAAGGGAGAGAAAAGAAAGAAAGAATTCTCTATGTGAAATGCCAATAAGTGCAAAACTCAAGCAGAAAATCTAAGTGTTCCTTTCTTGGGTTTTAGAATGTGTACTGTTGGACCTGGAAAATCAGAGAGAAAAAAAAAATGAGAATCATAGGTGATCTTTGTTTTTATTCCTACATCAAAAAAAAAAACATGACAAACACAAATTATGTTGAGGTAAATTAATCTCAAACCTAATTTTTGTCATCCATTTTACCAGCCTAGCCAAATGTCTTTTACTCCAAGGGTATGTAAGGCTCTTCATAATTAAAAAATAAAGGACATTTTAATGTAGCAAGCTATCGTATTACCTTAGAAGACTGCAATGCATTTCACCAAAGGTACAACTGTATACTTTCCACCTGTAACGGAATACTGGAAGGCGTGTGACTTTTAAGTTGGGGAGGAGAACAAAACTTCTACAAACCTACAGCTACTACATTAGTTTCCTGTGGCTGTTGTAACAAATTACCACAAACTTGGTGGCTTAAAATGGAAATTTATTGTCTTACAGTTCTGGAGGCCAGAAGTCAAAATCAAGGTGTCAGTAGGCTGCACTGCCTCTGGAGGCGCTGGGAAGAACCCATTCCTTGCCTCCTTCAGCTCTGGTGGGTGCGGGCACGCCCTGACTGCATCTGTCCCTGCGCTGCCTTCACGCTGCCCTGCCCTCAGTGTGCACATCTTCTCTTCTGTCTCAGCTCCCTCTGCCTCTCTCTTATGAAAGTATGTGACTGCATTTAGGCCCACTGGATAATTTAGGATAAACTCTTTCTCTCACGATCCTTAACTTAATCACATATTTTGCCATATAATATTCAAGGATCTGGGGATTATGAAATGAATCAATGCTTGGGGGTACCATTTTTTCTGCCTATATTTTACTGCTACTATATTTTTGAATAAATACTTATATTCTTAGTTTTTATGGTTCTGTAAATAGATTACAGTAATTTTAGGAACTCTTTTGAAACAACAAAGACGCCTTATTTAAGGAAACAGAATTTTTCACTCAAAATCTGAGTCCTAATTCAATACAATGCTTAAAGAATATGTTTCACTTGCATATAGTGATCTCTTATACAAGTTCTGAACTAGATCATTTTCTACAATTCTGAAATGTTTTCTTTACAGGTATTATGATAAACTGCTTTCTTATATAGTTATTTTTGAGCTGATGGTCCCAAAATAGTAGGCAAATACATTTGACAAGCCAGCCCTTGCTGTTTTATCAAATTCAGTTCACATCTTGGAAATCTTTAACGAGCTGAACCAATTGGTACTTTGCTACTGCACAAAGTTTTGGAAAGATTTGTTTCATAGCAACAGATAACTAATATACAGCATAGCCTATATCCCACATATATTTATGCCATGATTTATACAGAGAAGAACACTTGTATGCTGCTCACTTTTAGTCTAGTTTACGGTGTTTTTGTTTTGGTTGTTGATTTTATTTTTATTTATCTTTTTTCTTATAAAATCTAAATATTTTAAAGATTACTTTTATGAGAAAATGTTCATGAGCCAATGTTAAATGAAAAAAAGTAACTTACAAACTCTCCACACAGGGTTTTGATACACGTTTCAAGTGGCCTTTTTTACAATGATGTTTAGAATTCAGAAATTGAGAGGACGTGCCGAGCCCCCTGGGGTTAGCACGAGGTCTCCCAAGGCGTCTTTCCAACTGCTTTCCAATGTAGGGAGGCATAACATGCACTCTGCCTTTTTGGCCACTTTCCTGTAGACGTTATTTTTTAAATTTTCCCTCCTGTTCAAATTGACAACTTATTTAATAAATTCTAAAATTAAAAACAACAAAAACAAACAAACAAAAAAACTCTCCACACAATATGAATTATTCCAAAATGTTAATTTATGCCAAAGTGGTGGGATGATACATAATTTTCCTATATATAACAGTTAATTATGACTGCATAACAAACCATCCCCAAATTTGGTGCTTAAAGCAACACAACTATTTATTTGCTAACGATTCTGCGACATGGACTGGGTACAGTTGGGAAGCTGATGTCTGCTCCATATGGTATTACCTGGGCTCACGTGTGCATTTGCAGTCAGCTGGCAGCTTGATAAGACCTGAAGGATCCAAGATGGTTTCATCTACATGGCAAGAGCTTAGGCTGGAATGGCTGAGGTCTGTAGTGGTTCCACAACAGGGTCTCTCTTTCCACAAGGCCACTCATTCTCAAGTAAACTAATTCAGGCTTCTTTTTATGGTGTCTCAGGGCAGCAAGAAAATGCTGCAAGGCTTCTTAAGACCGAGACCCAGAGCTTACACAACCCCATTCTCATCACATTCTATTAGACCCAACAAATCACTGGGCCAGTCCAGATAAATGTGAGCGAGGACTCCACAGGGCTTGAATTCACACAGGCATAGCTCACTGGGAATCATTATGTCATAAGTTACCACACATAATATCTGTATTTTCCAAATATTCTAAAATAAAAACATTTAATAAAAAAATTTTTTAAATTTGATAAATGTTTCTAAATTACTAAATATGCCATAAAATTAGTACCTTGGAATAGGGTCACTGCTGAACCTGGTTTTGAGGGAAATAATCCTCTCATCTCCACTGCTTCAACTGGGAACATGGAGTTCTTTTGGTTGACGAACACTCTGAGTTAAGGCAAATATATTTGATTATTTTTCTTACAACAATTTCATGTTTAGGAGGTGTATGTGATGCCTATTTTATGAACTTCTACAGATAGAAGCCTTCAATTCAATCATGATTCTACATCCTTCATTTTGTCTGCAACATCTAAGGATGGTTACAAGCATGGTGGTTAGGGTAGAAAACCGTTGGAGTAATACATATTGTTGTATTTTTCAAAAAAAAAAAAAAGAAAGCAAGAAACCTCACGAAAAAGACAATTCTTCAGAGGAAATAGAGATTTTTAAAATCAATTAATTTTACTTAAAAATTCATAATGCAGGGCCGGCTGAGTGGCTCAGTTGGTTAAGAGCTCGCTCAAGAGTTTGAGCTCTGAGCAACAGCGGTTCGAGTCAGCCCGAGCTGAGCAGCCGTGAGCTGCCAACAGGTGGCGGGATGGCTCAGCTAAAAAAAAAAAAAAAAAAATCATAATGCAAGACCTTAACTTAGGTACCATGGGGAATGCAAAGCAATAAAAGACAAATCCTTGCTTTAAACAATAATCAGAGATGTGATAAGTCTTAAAAAATTGCCACATAATGGCTTTGTAAAGCATTTTGTTGATATAAAAATAATAAATATTACAATCACACTTAGCAAACACTTTTCTTTCTTAAATATTAGGACTAATGGAGCCATGACAGAGAGCCTTGAGAACAAGAAACATGCTGGCCCCACGGGCTGTAAGTGGATACAATAATGGTACCAACTCTTGCAACAGCAGAGATTGCCGAGCTGCCCTTTTTTCCTTTGTTTTCTGAGCAGCGGACCCTTAACACTTTTTCCTTTGCTGTGGCCCAGAAGTGGCCATCCTGAACTATAAATCTGGCTTCAGTAGGGTAAGCGTCCCAAAGCCAGCATGGTAAGCTTGAGCACAACAACCTCCAGCTTCAAGCCTGTCCACTTAGACCAAACCATGTACCAATCTATCTCAGGATGACTGAAGTCAGCATAATATGATCAAGAAACAATCCTAGAAGAGCTTCCCATCAGAAATGAATCATGAAAAGTTTATACTGTTTTATTATAAAATGTTAGGAATTATGAAGCTTAGAATAAAATAACTGGGGCCGGCAGAGTGACTCGTCGGTTAATAGGTGGCTTGGGAGCACGGGCTCTGAGCAGCAGGGCCGCCGGTTTGGATCTCACATGGGCCAGTGATGCTGCGCCCTCTACAGCTAAGATGGTGAACAACAGCTCGACCTGGAGCTGGGCTGCCATGAGTCGCCGGTGATGGTGTAAGCTGCAGTGGGGCTGCAGTGGGCTGCTATGAACTACCGTGAGTGGCTGGCAGCCAGCATGAGCTGCCGTGAGCCACCATGAGAGACCATCCAATGGCTGGTGACTGATCTGCCTCACCCGGGAACAGCTCAATGATAATACCAACATGGGCCGGTGAAGCGATGTCCTCAAATAGACTGAAGAACAAAAGAACAGCAACTTGTCTGTTCCCTCCCCCAATTCCCCAATAAAATCTTTAAAAAAAAAAAAGAAAGAATAAAATAACCTTTAAAAATATAATAAAATGGTGGCCATCATTTCTTGAACTCCTACATGTATCATTTAGTATTTTAGGTACTATAACTATATTATCAGCAAGAATTCTATGAGAAAGATATGATTATTACAACCCCTCCCTCCCTTATATATGAGGGAACTGTTTAACTGACTTGTCCTAGATTATCCAGATTGTAAGAGGTAGACTTGTGATTCCAGCCCAGGTCTGCCTGATGCCAAATCAGTGCTCTTCCCATGTATGCAATACAATGCCTTCTTATTTAAATAAACAATTCTTTCAAAAAGTAACCCATTTGATACAAACTATTAGTTTAGACATATGAATCAATCTGACATTCTAAATTATTTTGCTGGTTTCTTGAGCATATATAAATTGCCTTCATCACCCTTAGGAGTTCTCTACATTTCAGAGAAATTATAACATAAACAAGTTATCTAAGTATCTTCTATCTGCTATCTCTTGGTCATTATCAATATTGTCTGTTTTATAATAACAGCTCCTATAAGACAAGAGGGTTCAATTAAAATTTAGTGATTGAGAATCTTCCTGAAAGAAAAAAAGGAAGGTTTAGTGATTGAATGCATAAATTCCATCTTCATATTTTTAGTAAAAAGTATCAACTTAGAATACCCAATATATATTAGTAATTATTGCAATTACTTCAATTAAAAAAGTGCCAAAAGAACTAATGAGGTTTGGTGAGCTCCTAAAGGATATTTTTTCAGGTCTGAAGATTTTTGAACCGTAATTTCAAGCTGTTACAAGTATTTTTAAGTTGCATACTACAGGGATCTACCTATAAATTATCTTTCTATCTTTATTCTGAATCTTACTAAAATTATAGGACTCAAATATATTCTACCACCAAGTACACTTGAAATTCTCAGCCCGTAATATTTTATTAGATTTATACTATGTCTTTTTCTTAAACTTCTTTACATTATAGACTTACGTATTTTACTGACTAAATCTGAGGAGTAGTGAGTTCAAGAGATAAACCTGCTAGAAATTACATTTAAAACTATTATACTATAACAATTGTAAAGGAATAACTACAAGGGCAAATTTCCAGGTCATAGACTAAAATACTAGAGGAAATATATTCCTAGTTGTCCAATTAATTAAATAAATGTAAAGACTAGCACTTGATATGTCAAGGGTAGAGGGCAACAAAAAGAAAACTAACCTAGAGGGATTGAGTCCTCTTCTCTTTCTAGCCCCCTTTATTTCTGAGAGTCCTAAATTTTGTTTGAGTTTGTCTCAGTTTGCTTCATTCAGTATATATCCAAGTCTTTTCTTGATAATAATTTTATTCCCCTGTCTGCCTTCTCTTGGCAACAGCTGACCTGGCTGCAAGCCCAAAACATGGTAAATGACAAATCACTACCAGATGAATCTGCAAGTTTTACACAGAGTGTTTCCTCCAGGCTCAGAACACTTTGAGGCTCAGTAAAATTACTGGAATGATTCAGAATCACAGTGATATCCATATTTTTGTGGAAATCCTCTGGTTCTTCTAGATAATAAAGCACTAATGAAGAGTCCTATTAATTTTCAAAATAGAAAATAAGTTGTGACAAGCCAGGAAAAATTATAATAGTGACTAGACATGACTGATTAAATAAATGATATCATAATAAATTCTAAGCTTGTAAATTATTTTCCTAACAGTTTGTTTTTAATTTTAAAATTATTTTAAAATATGCATGGTAATTTTTTTTGCATGGTAATTTTTTATTGAAACATTACAAACTAAACTCAAAGAAAAAAAATCACACTATCTCACCATTAAAATGTTTGACTAAATCCTTTTTAAAAACTTTGTTACTTTTAGTTTTAATATTTCTGACCATACAGTATTAGTATATGATATTCAATAAATAATAAAGTTTTACTTTTTAAAACTCATTACTGGGTTTATAGATGGGTTTTTAAGAGTATGTGTATAATAATTTTTCTAGGATCTAGTGAATTAAAAAAACAAAAATAGAAAATTCAGTCTACAACTGAATTTACAATAAAAACAAACCTACCCATTTCAATCACAAATAAAAAAATGTTAGTAACTCTTCCAGATCCTTATAAAATGTAATATTTCATCTCTTAGAAGCCTTAAGAATTTATCTTAAGAATTTACCTTATGGTCCCCAACCATAATTATCAGGTTTAAAAATCTTACTTTATCTCATATGCCACATAACTTGTTCTGAAAAACAGTTGGAAAATCACTTCCTAAGTATATGTGGTACAATTTTGGGGGAATGTTTATGACATATTGTATCATTATATATACAAAAATGTACATGGTCTATCAAATTAAAACTGAACATAGGAAAAATGCTTTGTAAAAGAATGTTTACAAAGTTATAAATTGGGCTGGCCAAGTGGCGCGTTGGTTAAGAGTTGGCTTGGGACGTCAGCTCTGAGCAGCAGGGCCCCGGTTCAATCCCACATGAGGGCCAGTGACACTGCCCTCCACAGCTAAGATGCTGAACAACAGCTCAACCTGGAGCTGGGCTGCCGGGAGTCGCTGGTGACAGCGTAGGCTGCAGTCCCTGCTGCAGTGGGTTGCCATAAGCTACTGTGTGTGGCTGGCAGCTGGCGTGAGAGATCAAGAGCCTCCGTGAGCGGCTGTCCAGTGGCCGGCGACTGATCTGCCTCACCCAGGAAGAGCACAATAATACCAACATGGGCCAGTGAAGCGTCGTCCTCCACAACTATACTGAAGAACGAAAGGACAGCAACTTGTCTGTTCCTCTTCCCCAATTCCCCAACGCTGTTCTCCCCTCCCCTAATTCCTCAATTAAAAAAAAAGTTATAAATTTATCTGTGAGTGTTTAAAACTGCATATTTGCCTTTCACTTTGCAGATTTGATTAATTCTCGTGCTTAATGGTGCTTACACAGGTTTAGCCTTCAGCAAATCTCAAGAAAGCCAATGTCTCTATAATTCCCTCCCCACCAAGGTATCCTCATTAGATTTTGGTACACTGGCAAGATCTTGCAATCAGAAGACCTAGGTTCTAATCCTTTGTCCTTTACTAACTATGCAAGTTGAAGAATGGTACTAAGCAGGAGCCTTGTTTCCATACCTTGAAAAATGGAAATTAGGTAATGGTTATTTGATGATGGCCTATTTAAGAAGAAATATTTTTCGTGTCTTTTGATTAAGTAAAATTATATACAGGTAAAATGCTGTTTTAAACTATAGGGCACTCCATAAGAAGTATTATTCCTAGGACTGCTGACTCTAGCCTAGCAAGATTCATACTGCATCCTCTTCCATTTTCACCTCTTTGATAGGAATTAATCCAAAATATCATCCTCCTAAATCTTAAGACTCAATTCATTATGTGGTAATAAGACACCTACAGCACTACTTGAGAAGTATAAGTGCATTTCTTGGGGCTTTCTAAGAGCCCTGTTCCCTCCATGTTGTCTAACTTCTTAGTAAGTGTCTCCATTGGAATGAAGGCTTTGGCAGAGGAACCCTAAAGCCCTATTTATTAAAGGTTTTGGCAAACTCGACCACTTCCACACTTTCCCTGAAATTGTAACACAGACAAGGCAGATGTGAATTTAAAGTGAATAAAACTTTTCCCTGCAGCAGAAGGAACACACACAATTACTGACACTAAAACAACAAAATGGGT
Organism: Hipposideros armiger; assembly: GCF_001890085.2. Lineage (NCBI taxonomy): Eukaryota > Metazoa > Chordata > Mammalia > Chiroptera > Hipposideridae > Hipposideros > Hipposideros armiger. Next base: position 1,154,886 of record NW_017731434.1, read on the forward strand.
ATGTAAAATGTATCCTTTTATCAGTAAAAGCAAAAAGTCTAGAATTACTATGCAACCTCCACTCTACCCCCATCCCCCCACCCCTATCAAACACTGACTTCTGGAACTTACTTTTTTCTGGACAAAAGTCTAAAGGAGTTTCAGGGTTTATTAAGGTTACCATTTCTTTAATGGTGTTCTCATGATGAAGAAACCACAGGCTATGATAAAGACAGAAATCACCCCTTATCCACAATCTACTTGTATCCATTGGAAGGAGTGGGGTACATTGTGGGGGATGAGCATTTTTTTCCTCAAGTGACAAACTTTCACTCCTCTTTTGAAACTGTGCATAATGTACTAGTATCAAAAGAAGTTAACCATATTGTTTTAGGGGGGTAATATAAATAGAATAAAACCAAAACAACACAAGCTTTTTAAATCAGTTAAGAAACTGGCTAGGGCGCCATTCTTTTCTGTCATTATTGATTGCTACCAGTTTTCAACTGCAAATTTACAACAGAATGCTCTGTTCCTCAGAAAAACAAAACAAACAAAAAACTATAATCGCATGACTGAGATAAACTTCCTTGGACCCAAAGTTTTCTTCCCAGCTTCTCTCTGTCTTTTCCCCTGGTCTGAAGCCAATCCTTGGGGATGGGCCACCCAAAGCTCATACAGAATGAATTCCGGGCAAATTCCAAAGCCAGCCTGACTTTTCCTCTAGCACAGAGCACTACAGTAAATGGCTATCATAACTAAAGCAGCATTGTTCACAGGCTCTGAGCATTTAAGGTTGATGACTCTCCAAAATACAATTTCAGTGAGCTAAAGATGGAAGTAAAAGTAACTTCAAAGGGTCAGGTCTAGACGACACCTTCCTGTCTCAGGGAATTGCTTCATGCAGATGAGAGAGAAGGAAAGCCTGTCAAACCTCATTGACCATCGGTAACGGTACAGGGTAATTTCTCCTGATAATGTCACCCAAAAAGGAAATCCTACAGACTAAACCGATTAAGACCTCAAGGGAAATATCATATGAACAAAATTGTTTTTTGCTTTTGGGGGTCATGGGGAGGAGAAAGGGGTTGTGGAAGGGATTTTTTTAATTGATTCTGGCCATTTTGTGTAGAGAGGAAAAAAATGGAACAAAATTTGAGAAAAAAAAAAGTTGTGATATGTAGTAACAACAGATATGTCTTTTACAAGTTCCCCCCATTAGATATTTATGAACTCTTAAATCCTTGGTTCCCCACAATCAGAAATCACGTATTTTTTGAAGAAAAAGTTATTTCTTTAAAAAGAAATAAAGTTAATTGTGCCAACTTTGGGGCAGTTTAAATCTTACTGTGTGCTTCTGAGATGAGGCAGAAAAATATGGTTTGTGTTGAACTGAACTGATTTTATGTGAATATATATTTAATATGAACATGTGTTTATAGCACACATTTATTTATCTATAAACAGAGTGACCAAAAAAGAAGAGGAACGTTTAATTCTAGTACTTTCAAATAAAGATGTCATATGTGAGTAGATGTCTTATGCTTTTTATGGTACTATACATTTTTATCTGAAATAGATTTTTTTTTTAAGATTTTATTGGGGAATTGGAGAAGGGGAACAGCCAAGTTGTTGTCCTTCAATCTTAGCTGTGGAGGGCGCAGCTAGCTCAGCTCCAAATCTAGTTGCCATCCTGCCGCCCTTGGGCAGCTCGTGGCAGCTCAGCTTAAGGTACAGGGTCCAATCTTAGTTGTGGGTGGGCTTAGCCCACCATCCCATGCAGGAGTCGAACAGCAATCTTGTTGTTAGAAGCACATGCTCTCACCCGCTGAGCCATCCTGCCACCTGTTGGCAACTCAGCAGGAGCTCAGCTCAGGTGCAGCTCACTGGTCCATGTGGGAATTGAACCGGCGGTCCTGTTGCTCAGAGCTCGCGCTCCTAACCAACTGAGCCACTCGACCAGCCCTAGATTTTTTATAAAACTTTGTTTTAAATTATTTTTTCTCATTTTGTCTAAATTTTTTTAGCTCATCTTTTAAAAAAAGCACGAACGTTTCAGTTCTTTATAATGACCACTGATGGATTTTGAAATGCATGTGTATATTAATGGAATGTGCTTGACATTCCAAGATAATATGTCTAATGATTCTATAGCCATATGAATGTGAACAGGCCATGAAAGGTTGATCTTGCCAGCCATCCTTGGTATGTTATATGGGTGAGAATAACTATACTTTTTAAAGAACATCTATAAATTTTTCAGACAATATATTATAGCTAGCTACAACCTTTGGTAGTTCGTCAGATGAGTCTATTTCCCTAATTATTACCAGGGTGGGTCCCACTATCTTGCATTGTTTAAAACCAGGCTTTATTATACCTTTCTTCTCACTCAATTTGACACCACTGTAAGTACCATCATATCTCCATGTGTTATCCTAACACAGTGAAAGCCATCTTCTACACCTTCCCCCCATGAGACTGTACTTTTCTGCAAAATAAGACTCACATATGATAATGACTATTTTAAAATTTATCCATGATATTCTGGAACTTTGATTTATTGAGAAGCATGAAACCATACTGTCAAACACATTTACTAGCCTTCTTGATTTGGTTTTCCGCTTTCTTTCAGTATGTTTTTGAACAGTGTGACTCAGGTATCAAAATTCTAATAGACCACTGGTTATTTGTTACTAATGAAATTACATGCTTCTGTAAGAAAACCTCCTTAATTTAGGTTAAGAGACGAGTTCTCTCCACTGGTAAAAGGCTGATTTGAAACTTAAAAGCCGTTATTACTTTTAAGTTATTTTCAAGTCATTACTTGTTACAGTAATATATGTTATTATTTAATTATTTTAAGCCTAACAAATTTCACCCAGGAGATAACTTTTTAAAACTTGTTTATTAAAAATTCCAACTCTTATGTTATCCTGATTGTAAAAGTAATTGGGGACACATTTTGAAAAAATTTGGAAAATGCAAAACATTTAAAGAATAAAAATGACTAACATTTGACACATTTCAATTCTCATTTTTCTACATATATTATTTTGCATATAGTTGAGATCATACTGTATATGTGACATCTTGTTTTTACTTAGATGATTTTCTCATTTGAAAAATTCTTCAGCAAAATAACTTCGATAACTATACAATATTCCATGCTAGAAATATACATTATCTTAAGGATTCACCTATTTTGAATATCTTGCTTACTGTAAATAGCTTGCTGTAAAAACAAAAAGTTGCACTCCTTTTGCACAAATTTGAGTGAATATTTAGGATTATTTCCTCAGGATACACTTCTAGAATCAAAGGGTATGGATTTTTTTTTAAGGTCCCTCCTCTCTAATTTAAAAGTAAGATAATGCTCTTTGGTTAGTAGAGGTAAATTAAAAAGCCTACAGAAAAAAATACCCTTAACTTCCCTCCTTATGCAATCACATTCTGTCATATTTCCTTTTAGTCTTTTTTCTTTCATTTTCATGTATTTGAAATTATTTTGTATATATATGTATATATATATATATATATATATTTGTATTCAGTTTTTCTCGTCTAACATATCAGAAGCATTTTCATATGGCATTAAAGTCATTTGTACTTATTATTGACTGCATTATGTTCCATCATTTGCGTGAAGCATGATTTACCTAACTATATCCCTAAGAATTATTTACACTTTTTCTGTTATAAAAAAGGCTGCATCAAACATCTTTGAGTATAAATCTTAGTGACAATTTTATATTATTTCCTTTGCATAATTATAAAAAAGGGGAAATACTGCTTTATAAACATTTTATAAAGTTTTTTTGCTACATATTGTTACAAGTTGAACCAGTTTTTACTCCTAGCAAGATTATAGATGACCTTCACCCTCACCAGCATTACATATCTTTTAGGATTTGCTAATCTGATTGGAGTATGAGTAATCTCATCACTCTATTATTTGTATTTTTTCAGATACTACTGAGGTTCAAAAAAAATTGTTTTTAAGGTTTTCTATTGGGGAATTGGGGGAGGAGAACAGCATTGGGGAATCGGGGAAGGGGAACAGATAAGTTGCTGTCCTTTTGTTCTTTAGTCTAGTTGTGGAGGATACCGCTTCACTGGCCCATGTTGGTATTATGATCACTGCACTCTTCCCAGCTGAGGCAGTCGGTCGGCGACCATTGGATGGCAGCTCACGCTGGCTGCAGGACATTCACGGTAGCTCACAGCAGTTCACGGCAGCCCCACTGCAGCAGGGGTCGCAGCCTACGCCATCGCCTGCGACTCACGGCAGTCCAGCTCCAGGTCAAGTTATTGTTCACAATCTTAGCTGTAGAGGGTGCAGCGTCACTGGCCCATGTGGGAACCAAACGGGTGGTCCTGCTGCTCAGAGCTTGCGCTCCCAAGCCAACTTTTTTTTTTTTTTTTTTTTTGCTGGACTCAAAAACATACTTTAGCTGAGCCATCCTGCCACCTGTTGGCAGCTCAGCTCTGGCCGGGCATCAAACCACTGTTGCTCAGAGCTCGCACTCTTGAGCGAGCTCTTAACCGAGCCACTCAGCCAGCCCCCTGAAATTTTTTCATGTTTCTTAACCATTTGTAGTGCCTCTTTTATAATATAATAATGCTTTTTGCCCATTTACTTATGGGATTTTGTATTTTTCTAATTGAGTTGTATGAGCTCTATAAATTTGTCAATTCTTTGTCACACTTATTGTAAACTTCTTCCTGCTAGAATAATTTTTTAAATAATATACAGAACACATTTTTATTTTACTTATCAATAGTTTATATATAAATAGTACATCAAAATCCTCTGAAATACTTTAAATATTACTAAAATAATATTGTGTAAATTATTCAAGCGTACTCTCGCTTAAGAAAGGCTAACTTCCATTTACATGATCATTGACTCTAAATTTGTAGAGTTTAAATTAATAAGGTTTTTCTGAAAGTAGATTAAGGGCACTATCTCTCTTTTGTCATTTTAAAGACTAAGGATGACTAAAAATTAATAATGTAATTTACATGGGTTTTGTCACATAGCCTGTGAATATACAGAAATACTACCAGATCCAGACACTATTGTAGGGATTTCTTTTACAGCTACTGAGCATAGAAGTACTTCCAGAAGATAAGAAACAATGTATAGCATCAACTTCAGATCCTTAATTATGAAACAGTAAAATAAGCAAATAAGTTTTCATATAATTTTTTTTTAAGTGGAGAAAAATCTAAACAAATTTTGTAAAACTCTTTCATTTCATTAACAGTAGGGAACAGATTTCACAAAAATACTACCCAATTCACTCATGAAAGTTATTATTTTAGTCATAAAGATGGATATTAATGAAGACGGGGCATTTAAATATATAGACGCAAATCTGCGTCACACCGGTCCACAATGTGTTAAGTCAGTATAGGCATTTATCATGATTAAACAAAACTATCAGCGGCAGATTATCTTTCTAGAGCCATAAAGTCTTCTTGAATACTTATATTTGATTATATATTTTGAAAACTATTTTGTAAATTATAAAACTAATCAAATTAATTATTATCCATGCCCTCTTATTTTGATGCTTTTGGGGGTTTAGCAAATTTTGAGTAAAAAAGTACATTTAAAAATCTACTTCAGAAAGGAGTTTGAATCATTCATTTTATAAGTAAAATGTATTAATTTCAATTTATTAGCAACCAAGCTGTTCAATGAATAAGGATTTCTATATAAGCAGCATCACTACCCACAAAATGTTTCAGTGTTGAAAGTTTAAGCATACATATTAGAATGCATTAGGTAAAACCTTGCCAAAACAACCCAGATTATCTTCAGAAATAAAGCACTTCCAAATTATTTAGATCTTTTTTTCTGGTTGAAAGAAAACATAATGCAAATTAAAGCTAATTCAGATATTCTGTATCTAATAAATCAGAGGTAGGGGAATGGTAAAAGGTGTTCAGCACACATATCATCTAACTTCAAGATATGGCTCTCCCTGGTTTCTTCATAAAAGATTGAAAAACGTTCATGTCATTCCCTCACAAATATGCTCATATATTAACATTTTACTGGCTGAAAGCAGAGCCATGTTTCTTATTAACAATGAAATCACAATATAAATTTTAAGAACCTACACTTTTTGCATGGAATCCAACAAAGTGAAAAAACAATCTTTTATCATTTAAATGTAATCCAGTTTACATATGAGATATTGTGTGTGGGGGGTTTGTGTTTAACATTTTAATTTTACAATCAGTATATATACCATATCTATAGTTAGAAAAATATAGGATAATTTTTATTAGCCCCAAAATATTTTTTGATATACCTCCATGGAAAAAAATGTTTGCTTAACAGAACACTATATACTATTTATGTTTATTAGGGGGAAAATGTCAGCAGTCCTAAGAATGAAGCTGTTAGGTCATCAGGTCTATTATAATTAATCAAATCAAATACTTTACAAATAACAAATACTCTAGCTCAAAATTACACTTTTTTAAAAAAACAATTACTATAATTGGGGATCCATGCACAGCTTTCTCTTCATGCATTTCTGCATCATTTAAGTACCTCACAATCATTCCTGTTCTTTTGTCAAATATAGAAAAAAATCTACCCTGATTCACACACATTCAAGAGCTTTGTTTCTAATGATTTGGACATCATGAGACCGCTGGAACCATGCTTTTGATGAAACAGATGGAATGCAGCTAAGAAAATAAAAAGGAAAGTTTTCAACTCTGAATGCACTGTTACTTTGTCTAAACATACCTCATTATCACAAATTATAAAATGTAAAAATATATCTAGTGATAGAATACCTTATGAAATGCAAAAGGAAAAAAAAATAACCTAGGCTCTTCATTGTAGTGTCTTTGTAGTTTCATGGAACACATCAATTATTTCAAAATGCCTTTGTCAAGTTTTTTGTAGGGTTGGTTTTTTTTCCCCTTGACATTGGCTTTGAACATTTTGGAGCAGATTCATTTCTTATTTGTAGTCACACAGAGGAATTCATCTAAAATTAATGCCTAAATTATAACCCTAAATTTTTATGCAAGGTATTTATTGTGACTTATAATTAATAAACATTCTAATATTCTGTTAACCAGATACAAATATAATTAACAAAGGATTATGTTAACTATATTTATAATTCTCTCATATTTAAAATGTTATGTAATATTATACAACTTAATTATGATTATTTAAGTATATTGGTTATGAGGAATGAAACTGCCTATTCTAAAAGCTTTCAAAATATAAACTGGTATTTTAATTTTTATTTCTACTTTAATAAAAGTTCAAATATAAGAGCATTATTTCCTTAATACAAAGACTATTTAATATGTAGCCTATCAGGAAGGAAATAAACTCTTAATTTCTACAAAGTCTTTGTTTCTCGTTTTTTCAAATTCATTTCAGTATGATTTCAACAGTCTATACAGAAAAATCCAAAGAAATATATCACAATTTTTAAAGTGTTTGTTTTAATATCATTTTTCCAAGAAAATATTTTATTTTGTTAACTCAGTAACAGAAGTTAATCTTCACTGCCTTAATATTGCTTTCCCTTTACCATAATAGCAGCTTAACATGGAGAATCAGTGTTAGTAAAATAACAAAAAATACTGAAACTCCTTGCTATTTAACCTTGAAAAAAGACTCACTTTCCAAATTCTTTATCAAAAATAAAGAATAAAACTGTACTTAGAACTAAAAGTCTATTAAAATCCACCTTATCTACATTCTAACTCTGATCAATTACTTCTATACACTCATAGATAATAAATTCAAGATATTACTGACCAATCTTCTAAAAACATATTTTCTACAATGTAATTGTTTTGAAAATTTTTTTCCAAATGGAATAAATATTAACTATATTTTTGTAGTTTAAATGAAATTTTGGTTATTCCCGCTATCATTTTAGTTATTCATAAATCTACTTAGCATTTCACAGTTTTATTTTAAACATTTTCTTATTTTCCAAGGAGAAGTGTAAGAAAGAAATGCCCTAAAATTAGAAATGTTTTACTTGATTTATATCTTGTTGAGACTTTTAGCCTGGTGTTCATTTATCAAAAAAAAAAAGTCTCATTTAGCAATAGACACAATAAAGGCAGCTAAAATAAGTTATACTTGAGTATTAAGGGCGTTTTTATTTTATTTTGCTTTCCCACACATGCCTAAAACTGCTTTCCAAAGACAAAATGCTGATTAAACTATAATATCCTAAGAAGATCTAACAATAGTATTGGCTGAAAGACAAATTATGGCACTTTACCCATTATGTTTTCACTGAACTTAAAAGATATGAACTAATTAGTTATTTGTGAACATTTTAAATGTCTCAAATATAGTATTTACTTGTAAATTTCTGGATTTGTAATGAAGCATTTTCCTATACTTAAAGTTTTACTAGGAGGAAAACAAAGATACTAGAGCTCCAATCTAAAAGGATCAGAAATGAACATGTTTAAAACTGCGTGTACTATATATACTAACAGCTTTCTTTAAAAAATACACCAATATCCAAGAAAGTCTCTAGAATTACTAATACATGTGCCTTTGGTCTATTACACTTTTGTGAGAACAAATGCTGACCATCACACAGCCTAAGAAGTTGCCAATTGGTAAGCCTTACATGAGCATATTGTGAGAAGAACTTGAGCCAAAAAAAAAAGTGCCATGTTAGAGTTCAGGAAAGTCCTCCACCCTAATTGTATGCTCTAGAACTCAGTCCCCATGCCAGAGAACTAAAGACTTTCCCAATTATCTTCACCATGAAATACTTTCTAAAATCAGAGTCTAAGTGAAAGAGAGGCAAACACCTGAAGATAGCATTTGTTATAAAGTTTATAAAATGCAACACTTACTAATTTTAAAATTAGTACAAACTTTTACATTAGTGCTGAAATTAGTACAACAATTACTAATTGTAAAATCCAACAGTTACTAAAATAGTGAGACAGGTATAGATGAATAGAATATATAATAGAAAGCTTCAACTAGCAGAGCTGAAACATGACTTCTGAATTTCTGGCTTGTAAGTATCATGATATATATTTACCCCCTGGATTTCATCATTTTCACACCTCTCACATTGAAGTTTTTAATTTCCTCTTAGTTCTATTTAGGGCAGATGTACATATTAAGAGACATTCACCAAAAAAAGATATTACTATGCTTTACGTTAAAACACGAATTTCCATAATTTTTCTTTCTGTAACATCAAAATTTATTAACACATAAAAATTTATTTTAATATATTATTTATTTCTTATGAAGCAGGAAAAAAGGAGTATTTGCCCCATGTAAATCCACAAATTTTAAAATATCGTAAGTAAAACAAGTGAACAGTAAGTAACTCAATAAAAAGAAAAATGGCGATAATAACCCCAAAGCAAATTCTCAAAAGCATTAGGAGACAATTTAAAGTTCAGCAAATAAGGAAGTCTAAATACTTTATCAGACTGAGTTAATGACTCAGTTACATATCAAACAACTTAAAAATATTTTGTAAATTAAAAAATGGTGAACTGGTGATTTGATGGTTACTTAGTACAAAACACTGTCCTAAAAATGGAAGCTTCAGCTGCATCATGATAAGCAAGTCAGTTTGATTATTTATTTTTCTCTGATCTAAACTACCAGATTAGCTAGTAGCTAGAAATAATTGACACATGTGGAAAACCTCTTTGGAAAACATTTTTGTAAATACCATGTTTGTGCTAAAAGTGAGAGAGGTAGTTAATACTTAGGGTTAGGCATTTGGGATTTACTACTGACTCCGAAGCCAGCAACTTCTAAATTGTGTTTATTTGTCTTTGAGGTTTTTTTCTTTTAAATTCTTCCAGCCCTGTGGGTTATATTGTTGTTTGTTTCTTAAATTAAAACTATAGTCATCAACTCCATAGTGTCATAGTGTGTAGGAAGGAAGTAAAATGTCATTTGTTTCCCACTGTATTTTCACATCCTTCAGGATCTGACCATGAATTTATTCATTTATGCAACAAATATTTATTAGCACCTACTATAAATAAGACAATAAGAACTAAGAAAAATGTTTTAATGAATTTTTTACCTTTCAAGAAACTCATAAAGATTTATTTTAAAAGTTTGCTAAAGTGTTTATAGTTAAACTATCATAATTTAGTTTTTAAATGTTTTTTAATAATCTGTTTTATTTGCTTTGAGATTTTGAAGAATTTGCCTATGTCTACTTTCAGGGTTAAATTAAATTCTACATCCTTAATCAGACTTAGTAAACTTGAAGAAGAGAAACAAAGCAGTAGTTTAAAATTTATTTTGAAGAATTATGTAAGAAATTTAGATTTGAGAGAAAGGTGGAAAAGTTCTATCATTCTACATTAGCGAACTAGTTCACAACTATTTTTGTACTAATATATATTCCCGCCTTTGGGAAAAATTATTTGTAGAGTAAGTTGTTTGATGTCTGTCAGCCCCCTTCCTGTAAGTATCAAGGAACCATGAAGAACTGTGTCTGTTCCATTCATCAGTATGTCCCCAGTGCCTGTCATAGGCTTGGCACATAACAGGTGCTCAGTAAATATGTGTTGAGTGAGTATCCATAGGCCGTCTTTTCCATTCTCTTGCTTTCCGAAGAAAGGGTCTACTGCTGCTGTGCTCATCACTTAGCTCATCTATACTCCACTGTTTTTAAAAATCAGTTCTATCTACTGACTCTCCCTCTTAGGGGAAGATCTTAGTGCCACAGCTTTTTCTTTCCCCACAGAAGGGTTTTAGACTTCGCCTTCTAAAGGCCTGGCTGTCATGGGAAGATCAACAATCAGCACAAATTCTTTGGATGAAGTGTAATCAACCTCTGTAGGTACGTAACCTAGTTCCAGCAGTGTCTGTCCCATTTCCCATTACACCAGGACTTCCCAAGGTGTTTTCCCTCAGTAGGATGTCTTTTTAGACCTCATTTTATATACTCTTTAGAAAGTCCCAAGCACTTATAAACCGCTAGGTTGCACACTACCAAATCAAGTCACTTGACTTTAAATATGAATTACAACAGAAACCATTATCAGACTCCCTCATTGTGGTCCCTAAGTGCTAATGAGCCCTTATCACTATAGCTTTTTGTTTGTTTGCATTTAGAATGTCTCCCACAATTTAGACTCTAGAAATTCATAAAGTTACCTAAGATTTGTTTACTGCTTTACATTTTTTAAAGTATCACTAATACAGTATCTCATTTGATTATCACAATGACACTATAGACAAAGTAACTATTATCTTCATTTTCTAAATAAAAAAAAAACACACAGGCATAGAAACAAGGCTAGTCAGTAGCACATCTGAGTCTTTTAATGCTAAGCTCCAGTTTTTTTAAAAGAAGACCTAATGCAGGGATCTCAAACTAGCAATCCTCATAAGTGTCTTGACACTCAGGTTTTTAAAAACAAAATTCATTTGAATGTGCATAAGTAAGGTATGTCACTCCCTGCTGTATTCATCTGGGCCCCTTTCCACATTCATATTGGTCACTAAAGGTATTTGCATTGAGATCCCATCAAAAAGAACTGACACTCATTTATTCATTCATTTGTTCATTAAACACAGTACAGCCATTATTTGAGACACTAGGAATCTCAAGTTCCATAAGACATAGTCACTGCCCTCAAATAATCTTTAAGCTAATAAAGGAATCAGATAAACCCATCTGGACAACAGGGTAGGAATGTAAAAAGTGCCAGCCAAACACTAAGGTCAGGTATTTAAATCAGAATGGGGGATCAGATCATTTTATGGCAATTATAAATCTCCATTACCTCTCTGTTTGGTTTTCAAATGGCATTCCAGAATACAGCTTTTGAAGTTTAAATTCTGAACTCCTATTAACACTCTCTCATATGGAATGAAAACTATAGACTTAGCTTCAGGTTAAGCTCAAATCATTACAGATTTGTGTTAAAAATTGGTGATCACATTTTGGAGGAGAGCCTAAGACTATACTATTCTACCACAGACTTAAAATTTTTTCAAATAGATCTTCAACATATAACAAAAAGATAGATAATGGAGATGCCTTATTACCAATCAATAAAGAAAACTATACTCTATATTACGGCTAGACTAAAAGCATTTCAAATGTTTTATTTAGCACTAGGTACACCATTGTGTTCTAAATATATATGCTCTTATTATATCAAATTCAGGGAAGGTCAAAAGCCACATGACCAAAATCTACCTAAAAGTAACACATATAGCTTTCTCTGTATTACCTAATACCAAGCCCCTGGATATAGAAAAACTGAATTACATTTTTTAAACTATTTGTTGACTTGTTAAAGAGGCTCTGGCTCGACCACAACATGGAAACTGCTTAGATTTCACATGTCTTGGAGTTTTTACCAAAAACCCTAATTCAGTCAAAGACTGTCATGCGATTGTATTATATCCAAGTCTTTAACTCTTAGTCTCAAGGATCAGTATGTATAGGAAAAGAGCTAACAGATGTGCTAATTGGTCTTTGCTACACACCTGAACCACTCTTAGAATATGATAAGGATGCTCCTCGTTGAGCTGAAAAATCTCATTCAAGGTAGTTTAAACCACAGGGGTAGTGTGGACGTCCAGGCTAACAGGAGGTTCTTCGTCTCATTTTCTCACCTTTGCTCCCCTCCCTCCTCCATGTTTCAGTTTCATCCTGGGCATTTCCTCCATGGCCACAACACGGATACATGTGCTGCATGGTTCCTGGTTTATATCTAGAGGAAACAGGGATTCTCCAACATTCTGAGGATCAAATAAAACTCCCAAGGATCATTTTGATTAGGCAATCTTGGTTATTCATTCTTTCAACAAATATTTATTGATCACCTACTGTACGTCAGGTACTATTCTTGGCACTGGAAATACAGCCATGAACAAAACAGATTCCCTGTCTTCATGGAGCTTAAGTTCCTGTGGCCATTCCTGAATCAGTCACAATGAGGACTGGCTGACTTCCATTAGTTTGACACTCCTGGGCTGAGGGTTAGAGTCAATCCTAATCAAGCCACATGGCTACCACAAAATGGTGTAAGGAATAGAACAGACATTGGTAAGGCAACTGCAATGTTTATCACTCTCGCCTATTAATATTTTGGCAATAGACATTGTTAATCAGCTATATCAATGCATACACAATTCTATATGAATTGAAAAAAGATATAGGGCCGGCCGAGTGGCGCGATGGTTAAGAACTGGCTTGGGA
>NW_017731434.1:1168316-1298450 GCF_001890085.2 Hipposideros armiger
GCAATGATGGTGCCAACTTGGGCCAGTGAAGCAACATCCTCCACAACTAGACTGAAGAACAAAAGGACAGCAACTTGTCTGTTCCCCTTCCCCCGACTCCCCAGCACTGTTCCCATCCCCCCAATTTCCCAATAAAAATCTTTAAAAAAAAAAAGAAAAAAGAAAAAATATATATATACAGATTATATATGGAAATAATCTATACCTTGCAGAAAATGGAAGTAATCCCTTGCAGATGTGAAATGGGCTGCAGATCCCAGGCAGACAAGATGACTAGACTTCTGTTCTACACAGCTGCTACTGAGATGTCGACCAACTAAAAAAAAAAAAAAAACAAGCCATGCCAATGTTTTTACCACCATAAATGTCTGGAGATATGCTGGATAACTTGTTTTAAAAATATGTATTGTTGGAAAATAAAATATCATCATGCTCCAGACCAAGCCTACAGTGTCCTAGTTCCCTCTCATCTCTTCCATGCTCAGTCTTCATCCTTGACTTTAGTCCACTGCCCTGCAGCTATCTACTAAGAAGTCCTGACTAGAGGATGACCATTTCAGTCCAAATTCATTGCGACTACCAGAAAAAAAATGAGTCATAGTCACGATGGGTGAAAAATCTTCTTGAAATAAAGGACCTTAAGTAGAATATGTTGAGCTTATTAACAAATGACCTATTAGATAATGTTACCAGTTCCTAGTGCTGCCTCATCTGTGTCCTCAGCGGGGTTTATTTAACATCAAACTCTAAGGCTAAATCACCAAAAATAAGATGCCAGAGCTATAGCATTAGGAGAATCACATTCAGCTGTGCCTGCAGTATGTGCTAACTAAATAATCAAGCAACTGCCCAACCCAATGAATATGGTCGCACAAAGACAAGAGAAATCACCTCCAGCTTGAATGGAAATGCTAAAGGACAAAGCAGCATTTCAGCTAGACTTTAAAGGCTGAGGGAGAAGTGAAAGAATGAGCAAGCCTATTTTGGAATTTCTCACTTTGTTAGATTTGGATTCATACTCTGGACTGCAGTGAGAGTTAACATCTCTTAAGATAATTTTGTCTAGCTTTGGAGAAGGAACTGCTGCTGTTAGAGACTGAGTTAAGCCTCAACTTGATTTCAGGAAATAAACTGAGATAATGGTAATCGTTTTCTTTATGATGTGCAATTATAACAATTGCTCTTATTGAATATTGAGCATCAACACAGCACTAAAATATATTTACAAAATAAGGATTTTCTGTGAAGAATACATAACTTTTGGCTGAAACTCAGTAAGTAGACATGACAGTACTCTTAAACAGAGCTATAACCTGAAGAAAAATTTCCTTTTGGAAGACTGTCACAACTAAGATTTCAAATCTGGTTTGAGAAAAACTCTTGAAAATCTATGAATAGTGATATACCATTAAAAGCTATCAAGACTTCCAATTATAACTTACTCCGATGACCCTCATCTCCCCCCAAAAATGGAGAAACTGGGGCTCAGAAAGTTTGTGACTTTCCCAAGGTCATCACACAAGTATAAATCTAAGTATAAAACTGAAATACATATCAACAGACTCTAACTATGAGAGCTTTCACCAGCATTCTGCCTTTCTAAGAAGCAATGGGTTGAGGAAAATGGAGAGTATCAAAAATAAAGTGTGTGATAACAGCCAGTAGGAATCAATTGGTCACATAAACAGATCTGTGATTATGATGAGGCAAAATGAGATGCAATATCCTCTGAAAGGAAAGCATAATACAGACTTACTCCAAAAACCATGATTAAAAAGAAGAAATTAAAATTCAATGTTTTCTCAAGGCTAAAAGGCATTCAATTAATTCAATCAAATGATTGCTCCTTTCTCTCCTGATATTTTTCATCAGTGTATATAAAAGAAGAAAATCTCTAAAAGTATTAGAAACAGTAATTAAATTTAACTTGGCTATAATTCTTGTAAGTGTTAAAGAAACTTTATATCTACATTTTTTACTCTACATTCCGAGCAAAACTTTCCATAAACAAAAACATTTAACTTTTTTTTAAAGCATCTGCTAAACAATCCCCAATTTGTATGAAAAACAAACTCAGCCTTGCAGTTTTGGGATAATTCATTCCCAAAGCTAGCAAATGTATGTTGGGAAAAAATAGCAAATGTTGACTTCAGTCATCCATTGCCTTAAATGATAGTCTTTGTAGAATCTTCCTCTTCTCTCCCAATCATCTATAAAAGTTTTCAGAGATAAAAAATGTAAAATTATTTTGTAGGACAGAGGGAGAAGGCAAAAGGAATAGAGCTGTTTCAGATTTTAGAATTAAACAAACATAAAATTTTTTCTATCTCTAATATGGTGCCCCACCACTACTCTTTCAACAGCTTCTACAACAGACCAAAGGAATAAGAGTGATGCAAGACTCAAAATAATTGAGGAGATGTTTCAGAAATAGCATATTAATAATGTCCCTTTCCCACAACTGAAAAAGTATGGAAAGTATGGTTCTCTCAGAAGCAATACAGCCTTCTGGGGGTAGTTCACTTTTGTTCCATACAAATGATAGCATTTAAATTTTTATAAATATCTAGAATATATTGTGATGAGATAATTTGATACTTTACCAAATCAAAGCACAAGGAGTAGATCAAAATCATAATAGAATTGCAGGGATGAACTAGCTGTTATTTTTGCCAGCGTTCTTAATGAATTGGGAGTTTTCTGAGACCAAGAATCACCTGTGTCTTACTCTTCTTTGTACCCCCAGTACCTAGTACATTATAGGTGCTTGAGGAATGAACTCACAAAGATGTATAAAGTTGTCTTTCAGTAATCACTAACACTCATTTTGAGACCATCTCCCTTTTATATTGATGTAACTGCAAAATGTTTTTTGAAGGAAATGCATCTAGTTCATTATTCTTCTAAGCCCAGGTTTTACATGAGGAAAAGTATGAACTAAGCATGTGTAGGAAAAGGCATTATACCTTGAAGAGGCACATGGAAAACTGGTACAGAACTCCAGATTGACTAAGGTTTGTTATTTCATCCATTAAATAGTCTCAGCAGATTAACTGGAACCAGACATGTGAAGATTCATGTTTGCTTTTTTGTATCAGTTATTAAGAAAGAAATTTGTGGGCCGGCCGAGTGGCGTGATGGTTAAGAACTGGCTTGGGATGCCAGAGGCCCCCAGTTCGGATCCCACATATGAGAGCCAGTTAACACTGCCCTCAACAGCTAAGATGATGAACAACAGCTCAACCTGGAGCTGGGCTGCCAGAGTCGCCAGCGAAGGCATAGGCTGCAGCCCCTGCAGTAGTGGGTTGCCATGGGCTACTGTGTGTAGCCAGCAGCCGCAGTGAGTGGCCGTCCAGAAGCCGGCGACTGATCTGCCTCGCCCGGGAAGAGCGCAATGATGGTGCCAAATTGGGCTAGTGAAGCAATGTCCTCCACAACTAGACTGAAGAACAAAACCACAGTAGCTTGTCTGTTCCCCTTCCCCCAGTTCCCCAGCGCTGTTCCCATCCCCCCAATTCCCCAATAAACTTCTTTAAAAAAAAAAAGGAAGAAATTTGCAAGGTTACATTTCAGCACATCTGAATTCGCAGTTTAAGGAAAATATAGACCTTGATAAATAATTTTTTAGAAGTGTATGTTGGCAGAAATATTGAGACTGGTGTCTTTTCTATAACCAGATTTATCTCACAGTAACAAGGTACTGAATTCCAACTGCCTTGCTTAAATGATCAATTACCCATATTACTATGGATACATTTTACTTAGAAGTTAAATACACCAAGACAAAGATTTGTTTTCCTAAAGAAACAAATAGAAAAAGACTATACACCCCTAATCGGTTATCTAATGGACACACCTATAATATAATCAGAGCATCTGCAATAAAAGCAGTCTGTCTATCCAGGTAACAACTCAGAGAATGTGACAACCTGTTTTGGGCAAATCTCAAAGGAAACTTCTTTGTCAATTAAAGAATGCTGATTTCCAGGAATGAATGTCAGAAGAATATTAACTCAAGTGTCAAGGTTTATATTTCTGGGCTTATAACAAAAATATCATGCAAAACTATCATTTTTAAGGCTTGACACTGGGGTACACACATTGCATGCAAACAAAACAGGTCAGCGTATCGACAGAGGTGTTGTGTTTCAGAAAAGATATTTGAAAACGTACAGCCAGTGTTCACTTTTTCAAGCCAATTCTAGTCCTGTCGTTATGCCACTGTTAGATATATATGCTTAGACCTCAAATATAGATACTTGAAACTTTTTTGAATTGTCACAAATAGCTCTACTTTTAACAAGTTCAGAAGTAGTAAGCATTACCTGTTACCTTTTGATAATACAGTGAAAAACCTTTATGAATGGCTACAAGATAAAAACAAAAAAAATACCACGTTAGGTTCAACAATTAAGTTCATCTGTTTATGTTACATTTAATATATATATGATAGTCACATTGCAATGTTATCCTACTTTATTATTTTTAAACCAGTTGTTACACCCCTGGGAATAATGTCAAAAATACAAATTCCTAAGTTCAATATATATAATGAAGAAATACATAAATCATCAGAACTATACTTAACTCCCAATAGTCATGTCCAAATTCTTAAGTGTTAAGTGGGGGAAGGTTTTGTACACGTGTGTGTGTGTGTGTGTGTGTGCGTGTGTGTGTGTGTGTGTGTGTAGCAGTGGTTTACTTGGGTGATTATTTGATTTTAATTTAACAGTTTTGTTTCCAAATATTTTTCTTTTTCAACATCTTTACTATTTTAATATGGTCTCTCCTATCCAACATTTAGCTAATCTGCTGTTGACCTGGGCAAATGTGTTTCTGATGTCTGTCAGCAAGTATAAAAGCATAATTTCATTAAAGTGTATTATATATGCTCAGGACTGAAAGAACATTATAAAATGAAGAAGTTTGGCTAAAGTTCAACTGGGCATCAAATAGCACTGGCAAGAATTTTTTTAAACAGATGGTGTAAAATCTTGCTAACAAAATAGTGTGTGCTTAACACAGGAACAATATCAGAAACAGATGTGCTGCAAATGACCAAAGTACCAAACAGAAACAATAAACATGGGATATACATTAAAAATGATGCCCTTGCCAACCGAAAAAAAGGAAAGAAAAAGAAAAAGACTGAACAAATACATTTCCTTGTCAAATAAGAAATGCTACTGATATTTTTCCAAACTAAAGTTGGCATCTAAGTATTTTCCTTTTGGCTTCCTCTTATGCATTGGTATTAAACCTCTATCAGGGTGGCCAAAATTAAAAATATAATTTTTATGCACATTAAACAACTAATCATATAAAAAGAAAATAAGTCCTTGGTTTTACCTAAGAAACTTAGTGGATCTAAGGGCCCCTATTTATCATTTGGAACTGAAAATATTCCCATCACACACACACACACACACACACACCCTTTTAGAAGAGCTGTAAACAAGTGCCTGGCCAGTTGCATCTATTTGCCCAAGCACCAAGTAACAGTATTAAAAGTACCAAGGGCCAAATGGCTATCTATGGCTGGCACAGAAACTAAGGCCAACTAGAAGAATACCCGGAGAGGCCCTCACTGAGGCTCGAACCCTGGCCCAGACGAGCGCAGGGCAGGCCCGGCGCCCCTAGGCCCTGGCTCCGCGGGGTCGCAGCCTGTCTGCGCAGACTCAGCGCCTGGCGGAAGCTACTCATTCGGCCCCGGAATGGGCCTCAGTCCCTGTGTCCCCCGCCCCAGCCTCCATTCCCAACTCCAGCGTCCCTAGCCGTCCGCTTTCCTCAACAGCCCAGACACAGGTTGTTCCGGCCTAGTCAGGCCGTGCCCATCGCCGTGTTTGTTGCTGGCGTGGGTTTTGGTTTCCCGTCTTCTTTTCGCAGCTTTCTGGGAGGTCCCAGGACTGTGCGCTCTGGGGCTTCTGGAGGGTTGAGCAAGATTTACCTACCTATCTACGGGAGGTGTGGCTGAGGGGATGAGGGGCATGGGCCTTAGGGCTCCTTCAGGCGCTCCCTCTCTCAGGAAAGAAAAGTCTTCCCAGCCTCTGGAAGCCAGATCTGATTCCAGGAGACGAACGTTTCGCGTGGGAAACCCCAGCCTCCCCTCTAGGGTCGCCCACGCACAAGGGCGCGAGGAGCGCTGCGGTCGGCCCCACCTGGGCGACGGGCCTGACTCGGGGCCTGGCCTGGGGGAGGCGTTCGGGCGCTCAGAGCTGCGGCCACCCGCCTTCCACCGTCTCCCCGAGTTTGGATGAGGGATGTGGGGGTTCAGGCAGGGTCTCTCGCCTGCTTTACAACCAGAGCACGCTCCCGGGGTGTTAGACCTCGTCGCCCGCCCCGCGCTGCGCGCACACGTCTCGGCGCCTCCCCGGGGTGCACCGCGCGCGTTGCAGACGCTCCCGGCCTGCCCTGGGGCTGCGGCGGCCGGGACCGAGACCCGGGCCGAGGGGGCTGCAGAACCAGGACCTGAACTCCGCGAGGGCTGCGGGGCTGCGGGGCGGCCCTCGGGAGGTCGCCTCCAAAAGCAGGCGCCGTCGGAGCCGGCCCGGGCCTCCGCAGGCGGGGAAGGGTCTCGGCCCCCACAGGAGGCCGCCTGCTGGCCTCCGCCCAGGGCTGGGGGTTACCAAGGAAATGCAACAATATTTATGACCGGCGGGAGATGAGAAAATGTTCGCCCAGCACGCGATCTACGTCCCACCCCTAGCAGCTTCCCATCCCTCTAGCCCGTCCTTCCCGCGGGTTCCACATGTGCGCCTGAGCCCTACATGACTGACAGTGCAGTCAGGTCCCTCCAGCCTCGCCTGCACCCACCCCCCTTCTGCCGCCTGCAGCAGCTAAAAGAATTCCCGCTTATGGGACTTTCAGGAGAAAAGGAGGAGCCATACGTCCAAACAGCCAGGAGCGGGGGACCTCCCTTCATACCCTGCAAGGCTCACAAAATATCCATTGTACATATAGCACAATGGTTAAGACCTTGGAATGGGTTTGCATCCAGACCTTGTCGCTAATTTGCGTGAGAACTTGGGCCTCCTCTCCGAGTTTTAGGTTCCCCATCTGTGACTTGGACAGAATAACATTTTAGCTCATAGGTGATTGTAAGGAATATATATGGCGACATGTGAAATCTGGGCGATGCTAAACAAATAGTATTTTTTTATTAAAGTGTAGCTACATACATGTCACATATTCATCTCAAAATGCAAAGTGTTTTTTAGAAAAGAAAAAGACATCAGCGTGCGGGAGCAGTGTAAAGAATCCGGAATTATGGCTTTCTTTACTATTTTTTTCCACCCGATGTTTAAAAGACAGCTCTACATGAACTGATCCAGATATATATATATATATATATATGATATATATATTATATATATATGTATATATATATATATAATATATATATGAGGTTTTCCCCACAATATCCCTAAAATTAATTATTGAAGCAGGGCAGCCGTATTCTGAAAGGAAGGGGGCAGACGAAGCAACCTTCAAAAGGCATTGTTTGTATTAAAAGCTTCACAAGAGACTGCTGGCAATTGTTTCTGGTGACTGAAACTCAAAAGTAATAATAAATGCAAAACTATGAAGCACTGAGCTGAGTCAAGTCGTCATTCATAAAAGGTGGTGCAGTGAGAAGATGCCCCTTTAAAAAATGCCCTTGACTCCCTCCAGAGGAAGGGGTGGCTATTCTAAGGGAATGAGTGGTATTAAACACGTTTAAAATGATTTTTGCCACATTTATATGTCTGCAGCAGCTGTGTCTGGATTTGCAGCCCTTCTTGGTGCGTCTGCCAACAGATCCGAGTCTTCAAGATAAAGCCTAGCGTTTTCCCCTTTAGTGTTAGGGTAAATGCAACTCCACAGGGGCTGGTGTAAACATGCCAAGTGGAGAGACCTCTTGTAGCCCTTTTGCAGAACTCAGGGACCCAAGCCGCAGAGTCCCAAGGGTACTGGCCCCTGCTCAAGACCTGTTCCTGCTCCGGACCCACTGGGTCTGGGGAGACACCAAGGACACACGAGTATGACCTGGCACAGAAAGGGGACCTGTCTGGCTCAAGATTCGATCTACCGCCTGCGCATCTCCTCGGTATTCCTCTACCAGTGATGCATCTCCTTTTCTGGCCAGGGAAGCCTGACAGCAACAGCATCTAGCTCTGAAAGACCTCAACTCCCATCCTGACTGTCCCCACCACCACCACCATCACCACCACCTTCTTGCCTTGGGACAGGCCAAAACTTACGACAACTTATGTTTGGGCAGCACACACAGCATTTCCACACATACAGTCAAGGGTGGGTCCATGGAAGCTTACCCAGATTTCTGGGGTCCAGAACACATTCCTATTCAAATTCCCAGTAGCATCCTCCTTTGTAATTGACGTCTCTTAGGCACCCAGAGTGGATTTCCAACTTAATTGCAAACATTGAGGTCTAAAGGATTTTCCAGAGGGGCCAAAATGTACCACTGCACCTGAGGATTCATTGGCGGCTACAAGTCCCTCACCCCAAAAGAAAGTGAAGCCCGAGAATTCCCACAATTTAAACTATCGGAATCTCTGTGAACTTCCCTGCCTTCTAGGAATTAAAAGATTCGGGTCTTGGCAAGTAGGTGCCAGTGTAAAGAAGTAAGAAGCTAGAACTAAGAATACAGAGAAAGGCGTGAAACCCCCTCTGTATCTGCCAGCACACACTTTCATTCAAAAAGCCACCCTTCATTACCAGGTGCCAGGCACTTAACTAGGTTCCAGAGTCGGAACAGCACATGGTTCCTGCCTCCAGGGTGCTCGCAGCCTGGAGCTGCGGGAACATCTGTTGGGGGCGACTTTATTTGCCTGTTTGTTGCAGGTAAACTATTTCTAAAGATTTCTCCGGAGTAGTAAGAGAGGGTGCAGCGAGATAACCTGTGTACAGCCCAAGCTGGGCACCACAGCTTGTGCGGACCCCACACAGTGACCTGAACTTCTGCTGAAGCAGAAAGGAAAGTTCCAGAAGAGAGCACCAGCCTTTGCACCGCAAAGAGCTATGGAGAACGGTGGTCACTTGTTCAGTTCAGGCTTTGATCCACTCGCTGATGATTAGTTACCAGATTCTGTAGTTTGCAAAGAAAAGGAAAGATTTTATTGCGGGTTTAAAAACTTGACTCCTTTTCCCTCTTTGTGACTGGTTTATTTGAGACTCCAAACCATTCTATGTTCCTTAACGTCTGCACAGCAAGAGTTGAGGTGGGAAGGGGGCGCTCTTTCCCACCAGACATCAGATACCTGCAGCTCATCCTGAAGCCAGCGGGGGCAAGAAGCTGGCTGTTGGACCACCTGCGTTGGAGCTACAACCCAGGTCAACTGGACTATGTAAAGAACCATCTTGAGTTGGGGTAAATAAACCCATTAATTAAAAGTATCCGTTTCTGAACTCCCTGAAAAGAGGACAACGTAACAGAAAGGTCAAAAGGTGGGCCTTTAGAAAAGAAAGTCAGGCATCTGCATATTCGAACCCAGCCTGGTAAGATGGCCTTAGGAGAGTTACTGAAGCAGGGTTAAGCACTTCAGCGCCAGTGGGGCATTTGATAAATAATAAGCGGCAGCTATTATTACTGCCACTTTTACAATATTCAGAAGTTTGTGCAAACCGACAGAAGTCAGGGTGCCAAGCATTTAAATGCACCAGATTAACCCCCAAAAGAAACCGGTGACAAAAGGGGAGAAAATGTTGTTCATCGTGCGTCCTGGGGCCGAGAAGCCAAGGCAGAGGTGGCTCTGTAGCAATCTTCTCCACAACCTCTGCAACCGTGAGAGGCTCGTCTGGCGTTGGCGACAGGATCTAGTCAACTGGAAATGGCCGGCTAGAATCTCGAGGTCGGTGCTGAGGTGCTCCGGCCTTGAGGTGCTCCGGCCTGTCCTCTTCGTCTGGGGAATGAGGCCTTTGGTGACGCCCCTGCATCCAGACTTCTCTAGGACAGCGAAGGAGGACACAGGAGGAGCGGAAGAAGATCGCATTCATTGAGAACCTACTCTGTGCGTGTATGGACACATTTCAACTTCATCAGTGCTGTCGTTTCCATTTTACGGATGAGAAAACCAAGAAGTTAAATAAATTGCTCGAAAATCCATTACAGTTTGACTAACTTCAAATCCCGTACGCTTACTATAATAACATCTTAACTAGCTTTATTTAAACCCTGAGCTCCCATGAAGGAAGGCAGGCATGGAGGGAAGGAGGGAAAGGCAGAAAGGAAAGGGGGAGGAGAGAAAGGAAAGGAGATAACACTGCCACAGTTACAAGAACCAGTCTCCTGCAGCAAAAAAAATCCATATAAAAAGTTATGTAACTTTTAAAAAGTTATGGCTCAAGATTATTCCGCAGGCTTTTTTATTTTTTAAGCATCATTTTACAAGATCCATAGAATAAGCAACAACGGGAGGTGGAAGTGATGCGGGGGAGAAACATCGATAGCGAGGTTGTGGTGGGGACAGCGCGGGCTTGTGTGGGGCGCACTCACACAGGCTAACAACCAGAGCTGCGCGCGCGTTCCGTTATCAAAACAGGACCAAAGGCTGTGAATAGGGGCTCACACAGCTCCCTGCACCACCACCCCACCCCACTCTACCCAAGAAACAAAGTCTGGAGCCCACGTATTCGCACTCAGATTTTTGGCTTTCCTGCCTCCCTGGCCGAGTTTTTGCTGGCTCTCAGCGATCCCCGGGGAACAGGGGTGTGGAGGAGGGGAAGCCTGCGAGGCTTGGGATAACGTCCTCTTTCTAGATTAATGAGCTCCAGGCTAGATCCGCTCTGAGCGCCTGGGACGTGTAGGAAAATGCTGGCGGCGTAAAGAGGGTTAGAAAACTGCTGTTTTTTTGTGTGTGTGTTTTGGGATTTTGTTTTGTTTTGTTTTCTCTCCCCTCGTCGTTTGATTTTTACAGAGTTGTGGCAGAGATCTGTAGAAACAGGTTAGAATCAGGTTTCTGCTGGTCCTGCTGTGTTTCTCATTCCGAACGATAAAATGCCTATAAAATCATCAGCTCTAAACCACAAGCGTGCTTAAGGCGAGATTGTCGGCTCGGAAATGTCACAATGAGTAAATGGTGTAATGGACTTTTGCGCTATGCGCAGTAGCATTTAGCCCGGGAGCGTCCCAGACTGCCCCCTGCCAAATTTCGGCCTCCATAAAGGTCCTAATTCTCTCTTTCCTACCGTCGGTCCTATCAGGCGAAAGAGAAACCCTTGCCCTCTCTCCTTCCTTAGCGACCTGGCGACTTTACTCACATTCGGGGGGGTAGGGGGGTGGGGGTAGGGGATGAACGCACAGGCTGAACAACACCGAGCCCACACGTAAACCTTCCCCGGTACAGAACTTGGTTTTCCGTTGTTAGGTCTCTAGAACCACCGGAGACAACTGCGCATCCGACTGCAGTTAGCGAAACAGACGCCGGGAGGGGCCAGATAGCTGAGGCTGGGTCTGCGCGCCAGTGCGTTCCCGCTGTCCGGTGCCCTGCACACTAGCCTCGCCGGGAAGCCCATCCAGCCTTGGCCTTGATCCGCAGTGGGGGCGAAACAGTGGGTCCAAATCAGAGGCCCTGGACACCTTTGTTTGGGCAACCTCCACTGGCGTGAATAAACACGCCCCTCCTTTTCCCTCGGAAACTGGGTGACAAGGTCTGAGAAGGAGCCTGGGACCGGTAAGTCCCAAGGTGAGCGGGTTTCCTGCTCCCCGATCTCTGAGGGGTGTCGCGGGTTCTGAGCTTCGCAAGTTTGTGCAAAAAAAACCTCTGGACACTATCTCTTTCAGTCTTGTTCCATATCAATATTTATAATGGTTAGACAGTGTGGGCAAAAATTCAAAGATACCCTCTCCTAACCCTGAACCAACTGTGACATTCTCAGTTTTCAGAGCGCTGTTGGCTAAGTTTTTACTTTCATGGGTAAAGAAGTCGCCACAAGAATCACCCAGGAGCTGCGACTTCTTACCAGCGCGGAGGTCTCCCCCCCACCTCCACCCTCCAATAGTCCTCTGGCAACCCGCTGGAGCGCGTATGGGGGGCGCGGGGGGGGCAGTCAGCAAGCGTCGCCCGCCCAGGAAAGCGCGGAACCCCAAGGGCTGGCCCTGACCCTGCACCTGCGGGCCCGGGAGTCCTGGACGTGTCTCGTGTGACCACGTTTTCGTCCAGGCCCCAGCTGTGCCTCGCTGAGGTCTGCACAGGTCTGAGCCGGGTGCGTCCTGGAAGGCTGGTGAGAACGCTGGGGGCCGGTCAGGAAGCGAGATTCTGGCGATTGCTTGAGTACCGCGGAAACTCCAGGTTAAGTTCCCTTAAACATGTGGTTACTCACCGCGAGTACAGAGGCAAAGGGTTCAATAGTCAAGTTGGTGGGGACTTTCCCTACTTAAAGTAATAATTTGCTAATTCGGATCTATTGCTTTTAAATATCGAGTTGCAGAGACCTCTGTCAATGCAGGTTTAATTTCATCCCACCGATGAAGGATGTTTATAAACGGCTCCTGTGGTGCCAGCCGAGTGTGAAAATATCAGTTTTATGCCTTTTGATAAGAATTACTGAGGTGGAAGGCTTATTAGGCGATTACAAATTTCGCAGCTGCTCGCAGCCCAATTAGGCAGCTCCTCGCGGTGAGTGGAAACTGTGGGGATCAGGGCGGGTTGGTGTTCCGGCTCTCCAGCCCCGGACCTCCAATCAAGGCCTTGGCTCCACGGGACCCAGGCTCCTTGCCTGACCCCCTCGGGCTTTAGGGAGACACACCCAGCGCCTCCCAACTAGCCTAAGCGCCCTGCAGCCAGGGACAGGACGCTCTCCCGAATATCTCTGGCTTTCTTTCTCCCAGCCTTTCAAATAGCCCTACGGTTCAAGTGCCCCTTGGGTGGGCTTGTGGTCTCCGTTTTTCACTTAAGAAGAGGTGGCGTGGCTATCTAGAAATTTCAAGTTAGTAAGTAAGAATCGCCCCAGAGCGGGCGATGTCTCTCCCACCTGCAGACACCTAAGATATTTTTTTGTTTGTCCTCGTTCTACCAAAATTGGTCTCGATTGAAGTTTGGGCTAAACACCCTCATTAGGAAGACAAAAAGAGTCCTGATTTTTAGCACGTAGCAGCAGGCGACCTTTTTTTTTTATTATTATCGGAGCCCAGAAGGAACATGGATAAAGGAGGAGGATGCGCGCTCCCAGAAGCCGTTTCACTGAGCAGGAGCAACCCCTCGCTACGCTCGCCTCTGACAAGTGGTCAGAAGGTCGCCGGGCCCAGCATCCGCAAGACGCTCAGCCCCGACATTCATAGCAAATACCTGCACACCCCTCTCCTCCCACCTCCACACACAACCCCCGGCCAAAGGCTTACACAACGACCGGGACGCTGAAATAGACTCACCACCGGGAGGCCTACAGAGCAAGGTTGGGTGCGCGTAATTACACCGCGAAAAAGGTCCGAGTGCGGGCAGGCGCCGGGAATACAGCGGCTGCCAGACCAGTCTTTTAGGTCTTCTTCTTGTGTCTGACGACTATTCTTTCCCAAACCCAGAAGCCTCTAAAAAAATGAATCATTTCCTCCACTTATGCACTGATAGGAGCTCTTAGATCAAGATTAGTATTTTGAAAACCTGATTGAGGGCCGCCTGATTAGGCGAGGGTGGGTGGAAAGACCGCACAAACGCCCGCGCCCCCGCCCTACTTCCCAAAACAGCTCCAGCGATCTCCCGGTCTCCAAATGACCCGCGCGATTAATTCTCCCCATAGTAGCCAAACAGCACCCCAGATTCATTTTGCAGGCCCTAACCAATAGAAACTGTAACTAAGTCTCCGAACTGGATCTTTATTAATTCTACTTTCAATCCTGCTCCATACACACCGCCTGACAGAGAGAGACTGCATGACTGCATTCGCAAGAGCCATCTTGAGGCCGATGCTATTTTATGGAAAATGCATTATGTGGATTTTTCCAAAAATACTGATTTTTGAACTTGATGAAAAACACAAGTCTCTCTGTTCTCCACGTACAGGTTAGCTTTTCGAGAAGTCGGTCCACCCTAAGCCTTCACTTCTATAAGAGGGCACAGATGAACTATAATGTTCTCCTCCACCTACCCGGTAAATTTGAGTGAGCTCTCCCGGAGAGGATCCGCGTGGGTATGGCTAATATTAAAGTTTGCGCAGCTGAGCGAAAAAGAAAACAATGGCGATAGGAACAGGCTCTAGGGACACTCGTGTTTATGGGAGAAAAATGTAATTGAGGAAAAACTCGATTTGCAGTCTTTGCTCGGTCCCAGACTGAGACGCGCTCACTTCATCACGGGAAAGTCTGTGGGCTCACTGCCTGCTGCCCCCCCTCTAGCCTGCAGCTGACTGGTCTGGAAGAGAGCACTTAGATCTTCCTCTCATAGATAAATAAGGCAAGGAGATAAGAATATACATATATATATGTATATATATATATACACACATATATATATGTATGTATGTATATATATACACACACACACACACTTCTCTCTAATTGAATCAACATCACATGATTTCGTTAAAGGCCTTTAAGAAACAGACTCTAGATATTCTTATATTACTTATGGTTCAGAAGTTTGCTTAGTTTCTTAAAAAGGGAAAATTGGAAATAAGAATTGCTGTTAAATAGTCTCTTACCAAATTCCCTTCATCACTAAATAATGAAGTACAATTTATACCATAAAGAAGCTATGTAAACAAACACACCCTTCAATTTTAATGAAAAAATACGGTATTCTGAAGACAACCCTCCACCCCCAGCCCCAAATCCTCAGCCAAACTTTGAGGCAGGAGATGGCAGCTTTTTAGGGCTTAAATTTCGTCCAGGACCAGATGAAATAGCAATACTACAAGCAACGTACTTTTGTCTTTCTTTGTCGCCTTGATTTCAAATCTAGTCGCAAATCATAAACTTTTGTGCTGCTCAGATGTTCCTTCTTTATCTTAATGAGAAAACTTTTCGCCAAGGGAGCGAGTGCCGCTAGATAAGTCAGCCCTCGGGCTGCCAGGGAGCGGTCGCGTTCCTCGGCTAGACAAGAAAGTTGCGCGTTTCGGAAGAATGACTAAAACATTCAAGCCACCCAGACCTCCTCTTCCCCCTTCGGCTTGCTGCAGAAAGAGATGTAACCTGAATCTTTGTTTAGGTTTTGGTTGGGGAGCGAGAATTAAAAAGCCACGGCAAATGCAGAGAGCGATTTTTTTTTAAGTCAAAAGTTAACAGGGCCATTCCCAATGGGTTTTTTTTTTTAATACTAAATCTGGAGTAAGTTGGCTTGTCCTGATAAAGATCTTAACATGTAGAGAAGGCGGGTTTTCCTGAAGGAGGTGAGGCTATTCCTCTAGGAAAAGATCCCCCCTCCCCACACACACACCCCTTTCCCTCCCTTTATGTAAGGTTCCACCCTCTGGAAAACAAAACTTTTTTTTTTCTTTTCCTGGAGGGATAGACCCTAGTGAAGTTGGGGAAAGAATCTTCTTAAGAAGAGTCTATCAGAGAATGGTTACGGCCACAGCGGCCTCTTTGGTCGAAGACTTACTTGTAGCATTCTTATTCTTCTCGGTGTCAGCTTTTATTAGTGCATTGGGGCGGGGGAGGGGGGAAAATCGGCAGACAAGGACAGCCTCTGACCCTCTGGAGTTGGTATGAGATAAGCAGCCCTAGCAGTGCCATGTATTGGAAAAACGATCAGATGTTTGTGTGTAAACTAGAAGAAAAGGACGTGCCGGAGCTGGCAATACCCCTCGAGAAGGTGAGCGAGCCAACGCCTGGCCATACCAGCTGAATCGCAGTTTCCTTGAAACGCGAGCTGTTTGGTCTCCTAAAGGAGGTTCAGAAATTACCTGTAACGGCCTCATCTTCAGACCTGGCATTTTTTTTTTTTTGGTTACGTAGTAGCGTTAGTCAGTAATCATTGCCTCCCCTTCCCACAAGCTCACTTAACCTGAGGCATGGAGACTGTAATTTGGGAGACGAAGCCTCGAGCCTAAGGCGCTCTCGGGTACATGTGAGTCGCGTTTTTGTTTTATTTGCCGAGGTGATCGTGGCGGTCGGGGAGAGCGAGTCGGGAGGTCCGGGAGGCTGTCGGGTGGGACCAAACAGAGGCACGATTCTTTGCTCCCAGCCGCCGGGGGACGCTTGCCTGCCCTAAGGCGAGCCTCGGGTTGCAGGGATATCCGCGGTGCGGTGGCCCCACAGCGAAACAGAAAGACGTGGCTCCGGGAAGGCCCCGAGGGATCCCGGGACGGGCCAGTAGGGCTATTTTACTTAAAATTCCCCAAGAAGCAAATCCCAGGGTACTCGAGTCACAACGTTCGGGGAGTAGATGGGGGAAACTGACAAGCTCTCACCTCACCCTGGAGGCAGGACCCGTTGGTGTCTCGCGTTTTAAGTTTGAAAATCAACTGGAGCCTGTTTGAGCGCCTCAGCGGGACCGGCACCAGGAACCGCAGACTTAATCTTTGCTCTGATGCCGGGCGGGGAACACCCAGAGAACGCGGCGCTTTTCTGCTTAAACTCCCTTTGTGTCTGAGAAGACGCGGCCTCCGTGCGACTGCACTGCGTCCCGCGTAGGGAGCGCACCCGAGGGTCCCGGCAGAGGGCCTGGGTACTCTGGGTTTGGACCAGATCTCGCCAGGTGCTGCCAAAAGGAGGGAAGAAGGGAGAAGAGTCAGAAAGGCAGAGGTGTGGGCCGCTCAAGTTCGCACCCCCATCTTCCCGCTAGAATTTTCGTAATAGAAAGCAAAAAAACTCCCAGAGAGGCTGAGTTTTCGTTTAAGAACAAAACTCCAGCAAAGGCTTGGGAACACTTGAGTAACGCGGCGTTGTTGCTTTAAAACATTTTGACCGAGGTTGGGTGAGTTCTTTAAATGGCATAAATTAAATTCAGCTGGATATTTTCCATTATTCAATACGCTTTTTTGCGCTAGTTAAAAATAATCCTTTAGTAGCTCAAATGTTGACTTACTGAGCAATAAGTGGCAATTTACACCTTAAAGAAACGAGTGTAAATCACTCGCAGCTCTAATAGCTGCAAGTTTACGAAAGAGCTGCTGGCTCGGTTTAATCTGAAGCATTTTCATTCAAATTGTCATCGGAAAAACACCAGGCTTCTTAAATCCCGCTGTAATTAGCTTTCAAGTATCCTATTAAACCTCTTCACCTTTCGGGCTATCCAATTCAAAAAGCCCCCTTTAAAAAATATATGTGTGTCTTGCTCTTTTAATTGAGGTTATTAAAGAAATCAAGTTTCTTTCCCCATCCCCTCCTCAATCCTCTTTTCTTCTCTCCCACTCCGCCTCTGCCCCCTTGCGCACCCCCTTTAGCCCGGTGATCCCCGCTCCGCCGTGATTGACGTCTAGAAAGAAAATGCTTTGTGCCGGGATGATTGTTATTAACTTGTTACCCCCGGCAGGGGGGCGGGGAACCGACGTGCTCCGGTGAGAGCTGGGGAGCCGGAGCCGGGAGAGCGCCGTAGCGCGCGGGGCGAGCCCTCGGCGCTGGGTGGCCACCTCGCCACGCGCTGGGGCTGCGCCGCCGGCGCCGCGGCGGGTCGGGGAGGCTACGCCTGATAGGAAGACTGCGCGCCCGCCCGCTGGCCCGCGGCGCCGGGACCCAGGAGCCCTGACGGCTGCGCGCGCGACTCGCGCGCTGAGGCCTTCATTAGTCCACTCCGCGAGTGGAGAAGCTGAGCTGAGGGCCGCGTGTGCGGGCTCTGAACTTCGCGTCTGTTTCTCCCCCACTTTCTGCACTCTCCTCCCACCCCCGCAGTGCCAGGGGCTCATGTCGGAGGAGTGCGGGAGGACTGCAGCCCTGGCGGCCGGGAGGACTCGGAAAGGCGCCGGGGAAGAGGCACTGGTGAGTGGGGAGGAACACGGTGCTGGCAAGGCTGGCCGTGGGGACGCGGCCCAGGACCGTTGGCCCGCGCTCCTTCCCGGGCCCAGCTGGCCCTCGGGAGCGGGTGGAAGGAGGGCCTGGGGCGGGGCGGGGTGGAAAAACCGAGCCGGCTGGGCGGGCTGGGTAGGGCAGTAAGGCGCCCCGGGTCCTGGAGGTCAGGGGTTGGCAGCCCCAGCTGTTCGTGGCTGGAGCTTGGACTTGGGGTGAGGGCGAGAAGAGAGACCTCAAGAACTGGGGGCGGGGGATGGTGGTACGGGAGGGCTGGGAGAAGGGAGGGGGAGGCGGTGGGGGAGCTCCCGGGAATCCGTGGGATGAAGAGAGGAGGAGGGGTCTAGAACCGATGATGAGACCGCGCCCCGCGGCTTCTTGCAGGTGAGCCCCGAGGGAGCGGGGGACGAGGACTCGTGCTCCTCCTCGGCCCCGCTGTCCCCGTCGTCCTCACCCCGGTCCATGGCCTCGGGCTCCGTCTGCCCCCCTGGCAAGTGTGTGTGCAACAGCTGCGGCCTGGAGATCGTGGACAAGTACCTTCTCAAGGTAGGGCGGAATCTTCTCAAGGTAGAGAGGCCCAAGGGGAGCGGGGTTACCCGGGGAGCTCTGGGAAAAGAGAAATTTTTATTTTTTTTCCCTCTTTTCCATTCAAGATCTCGCTTGAGGTTTTAGGCTTTCTCAGCAAAACAGTCCGGTCTGTCAAGGGCAAGTCATGAGGTGGGGAAGAAATCTTAAAATCTTCCGAGTTGCAAAAGAGCTTGTGCGTGACAGGTTGTGGTTTAGACATGCCCATACCCCGGCTGGATGTACTGGAGTCAGCCACCGACTTGTAGAGGAACGGAAGTAGGGAGAGAAACCTTTTCACCCATTCTGAAACAGGGTTCCGTCTGATTATTTTCCCTGAGCCCCAGGTTACTTACGGTCCCTGCACCTCCAGTAACATCCACATACCTGCCTGCTTCTGAGAGTTCCAGGACGGTATATGCTGACTGATTCCCTTTTGCAGTGTCTCCTTTGGTGAGAACCACTATAAAGTGCCTTACAGGGTCTTTTCTGGACGGATTTTTAAAAAAACATAATCTTATGTTTGTTTATAGTTACTTGAGGCTTTTCCAAAGTACAAGTTCCTA
Source organism: Hipposideros armiger (assembly GCF_001890085.2). Lineage (NCBI taxonomy): Eukaryota > Metazoa > Chordata > Mammalia > Chiroptera > Hipposideridae > Hipposideros > Hipposideros armiger. Next base: position 1,187,325 of record NW_017731434.1, read on the forward strand.
GGATAATTTAAATAAAAACCAGTTTAGTACCTTCCTCTTATTAAGATTCAGTAGTCAAAGACACCCAGTGCTTTTTTTATGTGTTATCTCCAGTGCTTGGGGGGGAAAAAACCGAAATTGATGTAAACATAGAAAGGAAAGAAGCCTGGGATGAAGTGCCTCAAGTAGTGGTTTGAGAGTAGGCTGTCTTTATTAATTAGTTTTACTTTTAAAATATTGTGAGGGAATTTTGGAGTATAAATTCTGGCAGGCCACAGTTATCCATGTCATTGCCTGCAGGATCATGGTCCCATGTGTCTTAATCCTAATGCTATGGCTTTTCAACTTCAATAGCTCTTTAAAATGACTATTTAAACTAATGATCTCTCCTACACTGAATTAGTAGCAAACCAGTTCACTTTCTATTCCCTCCCCGCCAACCCCCACCCCCAGTTTTTCAAAAGGATTAATTATGGAAAGTATGAGCTCAAAAAGCAAGTTACTGGGCTTCTTTAAATTTCTACCCCAGTGTACAAAGCTGCTTCATATGTAAAGTGGGAATAATACCCTATAGATACAACCCAGATAAAGCAACAAAAGAAGTTTTAGTGAAAACATTAAAAAGTGACTGAGTTAATCTTTATTGGTGGTTAATTCTCAAAGCTGGCAGGCATATTGACATAGCTTCCTCTTTAAATCTGCCCTCTTAAGATCCCCTTTTGAAAGTTTCTAGACCTGAACTTTTTAGATATTTCAAAATCATCTTTTGGATAAAAACTAGCTCCTTATTTTCAATGAGCCCTCTCAATAATTAGCATAATCTTTAAGAATGGTCTGAAGGGCTCTATAAAGGTTTTAACACTTCACAGCCGAGAGGATATAGAAAAAAGGTTATTACAATGTAACTCTTAACACACCCTCTGAAATAAAATAGTTTCTGGTGTTCATCTTTTAGAAGTTAAAATGTATTTATATATTATTGTATATTTGTGTTATATAAAGTATCTAAGTTATCTCAGCTTTCCTTTGTATGGGACGGGAGTCCTCCTCATGTAGCCCTCTATGTTTAACCTTTTCCCACCCTTATTGTACATATTAGTATCCTAGCTCTAACGAAAGTTTAACACTATATGATTATATAAAAACTCTGAATTCTTTTTGTTTCCCATATTGAGTCTTTATCCAGATAAGTTTGAATTCAATACAAGTCACTGGTAAAAAATAATTATTAGAACCTACTAGAGTATTTGAGGGTGTAAACTGTTTAATACAGAAAAACACCTTATCGTGAGGCCAGTAAAATGGAGTTAGGACAAAAAAGTATGAGAGGAGATAGATGTATCTGTTGCTCCATCTAATACTCAGTGCCCTGTTGTGGGTGGCTTTTCTGGCTTGGTCCTATATACATATCCATCTCTCTCTCTCTCTCTCTCTCTATATATACACACACACACACACACACACACATATGTATCCATATATATATATACACATACACATATACATATACATATACATATACATATACATATTGGATCAATACCAGCAATCAGGGAAGGTTTATATTCTCCAGAATTTTTTCTCTTCACCTTACTTTCCTTCCTGGAAAAGAAATGGAAGATGAAAGAGCATTTTTTAAAATAGTAAACTTTGAGGAAAGGTGGAAACTCAGGCATTAGGTCTGGCTTTAGGGTGTTACAGGGTGGTCATGACTGCCCTGAAGCTTGAATCTATCTTTACTTAAAAAAAAAAAAAGAGAAAAGAAAAGAAAAGAAAAAGGGCAGCTTGGATAAGATGGAACTGCAGAAGGCCCTAAACTGTGGAATATTAAAGGAAGCCCATACTTCTAAGCTTTAACTTAATTGGGCCCATTTTAGGAAAAAAATTGAAGGAAAATAAATCTTTATTTCCAGGACATTATTCACCAGTGTTAATATTTTTAAAATTTTCATTTCCTCAAAATTTTTCCTATTATTTCTTTGCTATTTTCCGTGTTTTCAAACATGGAATTCTTTTAAGCAAGATCAAAACAAAACTTTTAAAATTTCACCAAAATGATACTCTCATGAATGCTTTGGAAAGAGGCACATAACTATAATAAGAAGCCAGTGAAACTTTTTCTTCAGCTTCGAGGTACCTTTTCTATTTTGTATCATAGACAAACATGTTGAACAATAGTGCTAATCTGATAGAATCACTGCACAGGTAGGCTTTGTTGTGAACTAATGTAGCAAATGGCATAGTTCACAATTTTCCGTTTTTCCAATTTTCTCATTTTTATTTTGGGCATTAGATCCGTTTGTAGGGTGTAACTGTTGTTTTCCCATCATTGCTGTTCTTTTGCATGAAATTGAACTAAGGATAAACCTAGTTCTTGTGTCCATTTAACAAGCACAAACTTTAGTAGGAGCCTGCATTACAGGCAAGTTCAGTCCAATAAACATGTTTATTCTTAAAGGCTGACGTCGTGGTGCTTGTAATATAATGGCAGCAGTTTAAGGTGAGGGTAATTATGATGTGTTCCCTGAATTGATAATATTTTATGTCCCTGTTTAGAAAATATAAAGTTCTATGATTTATTAAATCAACGTTTTATGCCTTCCTTCTTGAAGTATAAATGGCAAACAATGCTGCGGCGCCTTTTTAGAACCCCTTACAATCAGATTTATTTTTTTTTCCTCCAGTAGCCAAATCATTAAGTAGGATTACCAATACTTGAGTCCTTGATTCTATTATCCAGGACTTCTGCCATATCAACATTTAAATCTACCTTAACAGTTTCTGTATTGTAAGCAAAATGGATTATCTGCTTGGCTTCTTTACAAGGGTGTTTCTCTTACAGGACTTCTTTTTCACTGTCTTTCTCTTTCACTTTAACTTGTGCACAGTTTGTTATTATTTGGCCCAAAAATAGGCTGAGAAGGTATGTGGCTTGACTTCTTTAGCTACCACATTACAAGGTGGGAAGAATTTGGTAAAAGACAAAAATAAATAAATAAATAAAATAAACCAGTATGCAGGACTTTAATGTGTCCAAGAATTTTCCCTGTGTTCATAAAAGTTTTACTTAAAGAAGAAAATAAACCTGAATTCTTCAAAAGTAATAAAAAAAAATTTTAAACACAAAATGTAGCATATATTATTCTGATTTTTCTGGTTGGGGTCTAAAAGAAAATATATCTAGACACATATTTGTGTAAATGACACTTCCTAGATGGAAACATTCAGACTGTGTATTAACATATTAAGGGACCAGCTTTTTAAATTGCCTAATACACAAAAACCAATGACTGATACTCTTAAGCCTTAGAATGCTTTCTCATCCAGCCCCTTTTTCCTTCGCAGGTGAATGACCTGTGCTGGCACGTTCGGTGCCTTTCCTGCAGTGTCTGCAGAACCTCCTTAGGAAGGCATACCAGCTGTTACATTAAAGACAAAGACATTTTCTGCAAACTTGATTATTTCAGGTACACTGACTTTTTCTTAATAAGGAGATATTTCAAGACATTATTACACAAAGAGCATTTTGTAAATAGGCTTTCTTGTCTGGTTTTACTTATTGAAGCCCAGTTTTTCTTATATATTAGAGTTCAAAATGAGAATGCTTTATATTTGTTAAGGTATAATTTGTATTAAAACAAATAAAATAAACGTGTTTATATGTTTTAGGAATTCAGTGTACAAAAACTAATTTTAAATAATGATTCCTACTTTGGCAAATGAAAGTTTTAGGTATTAAAAACTGAATCTTCTTTGCTGTGAATAGGTATAAAGTATGAAATATAAGATGACTTATTGTGACAAAACCCCTTGTTGGGGGGAGTGGTAAGACAAAATATTGGGGGGAGGGGCAAATCACGGTTTTTTTCCCAAGCTTTTATCAGTTTACTATGGAATGATCCCTAGTTATACATCTATAAAATGCTAGCACTTTGGAAGCTGGGATAAACCAAGTTATTCAGGAGAATTGACTAACTAGGATCAAGTACATCAAGTCTAGTTATTCTGCCTAAAAACCCTGTTTCTTTTGTCTGTTCTTTGACCGTTATTTTGCGAGATTATATTTGCCTAAGATAGTAAATGCAACATTTTCTCTGTGTGATCTCTTTATAATTATTTAAATGTCAAGTTTCTTCAACTGTATAATTCAGTCCTTAAGGGATAGCTGTATGGAAATTGAAATCATCCTTAAGCATGATGTTTAAAAGTAGTTATATTTTTCTTTATTTGCATTTCCAAATGAAGAAAAATGTTCATTGTGAAATTGGGGAGTTAATACTATATAATGAAGTTTGTAATACTAATTATGTTGTTTATACTCAATTTCAAAAACTGATTTCAGAGAGTTTAATGATTGATTTGAATAAATTGCTAGGTAATTTAAAGCACTTCATGAAACCCCAAGTCCTTTATTTTATAAAGTCACAGAATTTTATAATTACCAAAAACATATATTTCTCATCAGGCATACTGTCCATTTCCTCAAAAATAGTAGCAATTTGCCTCCTTTTTCACTTAGGATATGCTAATCTTATTTTTTTATGTTAATTTGAAAAGCTTTGAAAGATTTGGTCTCAGAGGCTTATTGATGGACCAGTTCTTCAGGACTTTATTTTGTTATATACTGAAATTTATTTTTAGGATTCAGTTTTTAAGTTCAATTTTTAAAAACTGTCAATACCTCTAAAAATATATTAATGAATAGACACAGACATATATACTTATCTAACTTGATGTAGGTATGCCTGGTCATGACTTTGATTGTGAAAGGAGACATGGCAAAGAGTGTCCAGTCACTTGGATTGAGAGAAAAAAGAGATATTTTCATCTGCCATTTTGTTAAGATTAACTTGCATTTAATGTCCAGGGGTCTCTGAAAGTTTTAGGTAATATTTCCCCTCCTGTTGATAGCAATGCAACTGATTGTTCACCAAAGAAATGTTTCTGAGTTTTCCTTCCATTCATTCTTCATAAAAAATGGGATTTAGAGTATTTCTAATTATCTCAACCTGGTTTTAAGAAGTCATTATATTTTCAATGGTTTACTTTTGCACTTTTAGATTACAGTTTGTGTGTGTGTGTGTGTGTGTGTGTGTATGTGTGTGCGCGCGCGCGCGCGTACGCGCACGCGTGCGTATCTTGGGTCTCTAGGTAATTTATAAATGCTCTGATATTTGTTACAAGGGGGATATTGAAACTCATGCTTCATCTAATTTAAAAGAATAATCTTCCTTTAAAGTAACAATGAGAAGTTTTTGTTTTAGAAACAGGTTTGAATTATGACCATATCTCATCTTGATTGCTTACCATACTGACTTATAAAAAAATAATTGATTCCTGTATTATTTTCAAAAGATTTAAATACCTAGCTTAATCCAATGACTAAATATATTAGTTTAATCGCAGGCTGATGAATATCTCACCGAACATTAAAATCTGCACCTCCCACCCTTGTATTTATGTAGAAGGTATGGAACTCGCTGCTCTCGCTGTGGGAGGCACATCCATTCTACTGACTGGGTCCGGAGGGCCAAGGGCAATGTCTATCACTTGGCGTGTTTTGCCTGCTTTTCTTGCAAAAGGCAACTTTCCACGGGAGAAGAGTTTGCTTTGGTGGAAGAGAAAGTCCTCTGCAGAGTGCATTATGACTGCATGCTGGATAATTTAAAAAGAGAAGTGGAAAATGGTAAATATATACTTAAAATACTTTTGAGTCTTTGGGAACAGTGAATACAGGAATAGGAACGATTTTTCCTAAGGTCATCTTAATGCACTATTTTGTGCAGTGTAATTGTGGTAAAACTCATTAAGCACTCCACTGTTAGTGATGGTCTCCATCTGTTTATTTACAGGCAAAGCTATGCTCTTTGTTAGGCTATGTGTGTTAGGCTTATGCCATATTCTCAGGCAACAGCCTTGAGTTTAGGATTCTGTTTTGCTGTTTGTTACTAGTTGTTTCCCTGTCTTTGCCTTCCTAAGGATGATCCTTAGATGTGTATATTTAACTTTTTGCACCTGTGACTAAATATGCAAGCCTACAAATGGAATGTTGGTTCCACAGTATATTTCCAGTGTGTTTAAAAACTTAAGAGATTTGGCAATCAAGAAGATGAATACAGTTTCACTCCAAGCCAAGGGATACAAGACACCTATTATTGCATGACTGGTGGACCCATCTGAGTTACCAATGTACACTGTGTTTTTTAAATGTAGGTAATGGGATTAGTGTTGAAGGCGCCCTCCTCACAGAGCAAGATGTTAATCATCCAAAGCCAGCAAAAAGAGCGCGGACCAGCTTCACAGCAGATCAGCTCCAGGTAGACATGACAATGAATTTATAATTTTTGAAACCCTTCTCTATCAAAAAACAAAAAACAAAAAAACCAATCTTTATGTCATCTGAAATCGTTTTTATGTTTTCAAAAATGTTAGCCTATGCTTTTTGTGAAAACTAACTTGGTGAATGTATAAAAACATACTTTTTGCTCTAAAATGTTTATCAGTATTGCCAGAGTCATGATCTGGTATGAACTAGTAATTCAAACTTTGTCTTTCTGGGATCTATTGATATTAACATCAAAGTCGAAGTAAAATGTTGCTCTGTCCTGACTTCCTGATAAAATCAGTTTAACACAGGCACTATTGCTACATATAATTGTAAAAGAAGACAAAATATTTGAGACTCAACAGAGTCACACAGTATGTGTGTGGTTTTATGGGACACTAATGTGTTCATCTTTTTCACAAACCGCAATGAGTCTTTTAATGGACAAGATTATATATTCTCTGAGTAGGAAAGAATGAATATGCCTGACCATAAACAGGAATTTACTGATTGACTCCAATCAAGTAGGCCCTTTCTTGTTTTTCAAGGGGATAGAGAGAGACATTCTATAATTCGATGCTAAAAGTTGATTATATCCCCTGAAAAGGGAAGGATTATTTTTAGCCTAGTGGCCCTAGATATAATAGTGATAAGTTTGATTTGTGTAAATTGTCAAGACAATTATTAAATAATTATTCTTTGCTTTATATTTAAGTGTACACATGTAATGATTCTTGCATTTTTTCAGATAAATCATATTTTCTAAAAAGATTAATGTGGCTGAGGTATTTATTTTATGTTAAGGTAAGGTAACATTTATTGAGTACCTGCCATGTACTGCTGGGTGCTTTAGTATGCTGGATACACATAGTATCAATCTTAGCTCAGACTTTAAAGGATATATATATACAGCATTAACAAATGAGTGAAAGTAATTTTTGAAAAATTACATATTCTAAGACTTGCTAGTATTTAAGATGAATAGAAGCGTTTCAAAAGAGAATTTTTATTTTGAGAATAATTAAGAAACCTTGATGTGACACAAATATTCCAAGGCAACTTAATGGTATTGGAAAGCAATCTAGCATGAAAATCTAGAGCCATTCTGAAAAATTTCCAAATGATTGTTTTGGATTTCTTAACTTAGGCATAGAATACATGGTCAATGGGTAATAAATGAAAGATAAGGCAATTGAAGGAACTCTCTCTGTTTGAACCTTGCCTTTTTGGATGCCTCATTGGGTTGTAATGAAGGTCACTTAAAGCCCTAAATTAGGAGATATGAGTACCCGTGGGAGACCTGGCAGCAAAATACCCAGTTGCTAAAAGGCATCTGTATTAAAATAGAATTTCTAATAGAAATCGATTCTGTTTTTAAAATTAGCTCTTCTCATAAGGGCTGGCTATAATTTTAATTATAAGGCTGATAATTCTAATTTGATACAAAAATTTATTTTTAAAATTATAATTGTGAAAATTTGAGACCACTTTAAACATATAAACAATCTCATATAGGAAGATAATAAATACTAATTAAATAAAAAAGGAATCGTATTTGTGGAGGACTTGGTGTACCACCAAGTCTTATGACAGGCATTTTCTCTCCATTATCTCCTTTAACTTGTACAACTGATTTTGATGTTGCTAGCCCTCATCCAAGCTGTTCAGAACCTCCCCTCAAGGCAGACTTCCAAGGGAATGGTGGAGAGGAGATTTGGACCTTGCTCCCCAAACCTCTGGTCTTTTCATTTTGCTTAGCCTCCGAGGAGGCCATGAGTGGAATGGTGCCTTGACAAAACACCACTTAATGGCAGCAGCAGCGGCAGCTAGAACAAAAGAGTAAAATTTTGAATCTTGTAGATGGCCTTATGGTTTTAATTGCAAATGGGCAGAAACTATTTAAGCCATTCATTATTATCCAAAAATGTGATGTGAATCATACATTTTTAAAAGTTTATATCGGAATCATAAATTTAAAAAAAATGAAAGCAGAAATAATATGCTTTCAAAGCATGTTTTCATTTATTCAATATTTATTAGCATTTATCTATGCCAGGGATGACTGAAACAAATAAGACAGAATCCTTGTCCTCAAGTGGTTCTTCATAACTTAGGAATCTGGGATAGCTGTAGATTTTTTACGAACTTGAGTCATTATATTTTGCCAGAACCTCTAATAAATCAAGTAATGTGCCCTCATTATCAAACTGCCCTACCTTTCAGAAAGCTGAATATATGCAAGTAGTGCTTGAATTCAGCAAAATAATAAAATATTGCAGGTGAACTGTAAGTCAACACTATTCATGAAGTACCTACTTTGGACAGAGAAGAGTTAAAATGGTAGGGAAAAAAAACAATATAATTTTCCCAAATTCTTGTTTAGAAACTTATAGGAAGAAAAAATAGTTTAAGAATCACAAAATAAAATACTACTTTGTGTTGGCAGAAATATTTCAAATTCTGTTTCATTTGTGGAAATAATATTTAAGAAGTTTCAGCCAATATCATGGCTTGCTTATTGTAGTTGGAGGCACTTGCTCAATGATTATTAATGTTCATCGTGCTAAGGTTAGCACCTACTTCAGTATACTTTTAGATCGAGTTGGTCAGCTGCTACTATGCAGACTCCTGACATTTCTGGTAGATTTTCTGGCCTTAAAATGATGTGTCTCCGGAGTCTCACTCCTTGACTATGTTAAAAGAGCTCAGAAAAGGAATAGGGTGAGTTTTGGCATCATGAGGAATTGCTTTATTAAATGTAATTTGGTTCCATTATTAAACTTGTGAATTCTAAATGCATTTTGTGGAAAACATGCTGTTTTTATTTTATAAATCATCAATAGTGGCTTTGAAAGCAAAAGTGTATATATCTGTTCAGCTTTTCTCCTTGGAAAATTAAAAAACAAAGACATATATCTGCTCATTTTTTTTTCTCTTTGGGATTTACATGCTCAACCTCCTATAAACACAACTCTATTTGCACGTGAAATAACACATTTGGAGTAGAAAAAGGAGAATGAAGTGAACTGAGTGAAGCCAGGAATTCCTTATTCTAGAAGAGTCACTAATCAGAGAGAAATGGAAAAAACAACAACAACAACAACAAAAAACATATACATATATATATAATTTGTAAGCCTCATAAGGTTTCCCGGAACAACATTTGTCTTTTTCACCACTATCTTCAGGTTTTCCTCACATTGTCAAGATTCATTCTGTCACAAGCTCTTAATTAAGCACATACTATGTGACAGGAAAAGAATATGAAGAGTGAGACATTTCCTCAGGAAACTCACTTTCCACTATGGAGAGCTAGACTTGCTAGTAAATTATGTAGCTATCCTGTGAGAAGGTCAGTGGCAGAAGATAGTATTCTGTAAGGAACATAGTGGAGACCGCAGTTAATTTTACTTGTTGGAAATGGTGGTGTTGAGGCCAGTGGTGCTCAGGGTCTTTAGGTAGATTGGTTACCCCATCCATGTGGACAGCACCATCATTCTGGGTGCCCGACTCCCTCTCTCATTCTTTATAATACTTTATAATTTATAATACTTCTTTCTAGTGATTGACTTTTTTTTTTAAATTGGGGAATTGGGGGAGGGGAACAGTGTTGGGGAATTGGGAAGGGGGATTAGCCAAGTCATTGCTTTCTAATCTTAGTTGTGGAGGGCGCCAGTCACCATCTGGCTGCCCGTCGGCAGCTCGTGACCTCCACGATCAAGGTGCTGTGTTCAATTAGTTGCGGGTGGGTGTAGTCACCATCCCATGTGGGAGTTGAACCAGCAGCCTTGTTGTTAACAGCGCCTGCTCCATCCACTGAGCCATCCGGGCAGCAGCTCAGCTCAAGATGCAGAGTTCAGTCTCAGTTGCCAGTGGGCATAGCCCACCATCAAACAGGCAGTCCCACTGTTAGGAGCATGTGCTATCACCAGCTGAGCCATCCTGCCACCCGTTGGCAGCTCAGCGGCAGCTCAGCTCGGGCGCAGCATCACTGGCCCATGTGAGAATCAAACCAGCAGCCCTGTTGCTCAGAGCTCGTGCACCTAAGTCAACTCTTAACCAACTGAGCCACTTGGCCAGCTCTGCGATTGACCACTAAGTAATAAAATTTAAATATCCTGACTGGTTCCCATGATTATTCTTTTCTGAAAGAAGCCTAAAGCCTTTAGCTTGTGTTTTTATTCTGGTATTCCACCCCATCCCCACAACACACCCCTCCCTTAACCTTGTATTGTTGGTACTTATTGGCATGTCTGTATCTTTCTCCCAGGAATTTGAGATCAGGGACAGTTTTTTCACGTGTCACTATCTCATAGCACTTAGCAGAGTGGTTCTAATCCAAAGCTTCACATCAGAATCGCCTGGGAACTTTTTCAATAGATGTTTATATCCTGGGAAGTTCTAAATGGGCTGATGGGTGTCTCTTTTTAAGACTCCAGATATTCCTTTGCATAGAGCAGGTGCTTAAAACAATGATGGAATGGTTACAATTAAGTGCAACCATTTGTTGTGCTCTGTACTGTTTGTAGACTGATAAAAATTATAGTAGAGGTTTTGAAGCTGTTTAACTCAGTAGAGGCTGGAGATAAATGTGATATGATTTTTGTATTTATAAAATTTTTCTAATTCTAGCAGTTTTTAAAAGAATGGAAAAACCCATAAATAGGCATACCATTTATGTATTTCATTTGTGGGCTATACGAATTGAAAAGGTGAGCTTATTTTTTAATAAGCATTGTTGAGAGAAGTTTTTATGTTGAAATGGATTATATTTTGAAGATCTCAACATGGCAACTTATATGCAAATTACAAAATGTGCATTCGTTTCATTTATACATACTTCCCCATTGATTTTCAAGTAGTAAACGTACCCCATTTTCTTGTGCATGTCTTCTCTCCCATTACTCCCATCAGCTTCTTATTTTTAGCTGTTTACTACTTATATATTTTTTTAAACTACAGGTTATGCAAGCACAGTTTGCTCAGGACAACAACCCAGATGCACAGACCCTCCAGAAACTAGCAGAAAGGACAGGCTTGAGCAGACGTGTGATACAGGTGACTATTTGAAGGTTAATCAAGAGATACCGAAAGTTCTATTCTAGGTCGTGATGAATGTGCATTGTTTTGTGAAGAAACATCAAAGCATTAGCTTCTCATTTTGGGTATTTTCACACTCTAAATAATTTTTTTTTAAAACCTGATAAGTAGCCTGCTTGGGCTGGGCTACCATTTGTTAAATGACTCCTAGTCTAAGTTACTTCATTCAGTGCTTACAACAACTTTAAGATCCTAAAGCTAAAAAAGACAGCTGCGGCTCCAAGCTAGACCTGATTCTGAGGTCAGTATCGTTTTCTGTTTTTCTGTGATCGTGTATGTGAATGAATGTATTTGTGTTAGGGGGTGTTGATGGCCTTTGTTAAAGATCTAGGTAGAGGGAGTGATGTGAACAAAGCTAAGGAAAAATGGGTTAGAACAAATGTATTAGAATGTAAGATTTATGTTTGCAAATTGTAGGGGATTAAATTGCTGAAACAGAACTTGGAGAGGCCTGTGCATGTCGAGTTCTCTTCTCAGCAGGAGAAAGCCATGATATGTGCTATTAGGAAGAAAGGGCTGGTGACAGACAGTAAGTGGCAAGAATTGGAGTTGGGAGAGGCTAGATAGAGGCAGACAGATTAGTTGGGGTGCCCAGCAAAGTAGTAATTGTTTGAAAGGAGACTTAACTGGGACAGTGGACTAGAATTCAGTGAGAAACATTTTATTATTCACTGCACATTGATGGCAGACACTGGATGCTAGAGAGACGAGAAAAGAACCTGGACATTGTAATGGGGAAGCAGAGAGAAGCCAAAGATGATTCTTAAACTTGGAGTTAAAGTATTCTTGGGAATGGTGCTATTGACAGGACTATTAGGGTCAAAAGAAAGCTAGTTTGATAGTTCAGAGGGAGCTGACTTCCCGTTTCTCTCTGCTAATTATGCAATGATGGTGCAATTGGGCATGTATTTTAAAGGAGGAACAGGACTCAGACAAAAAGATCTTATGCCATAAAATTGGGTAAAACCCTTTAGAAAGAGACCACAGACAGTAAAAAGTAAAGAATGGACTTCAGTGAGAGAGGTGCTGTTGGAATGGGACATAGTAACAGCCAGAATGAAGGATGAGTCTGATAGAAGCTTCACAGAGGCCAAAGGAGTGAGGTGGGTTCAAGATGGAGGTGATCAACTGCCAAGATTTCTAAGAGAAATCAGGGAAATGGAAAATAATTTTACATAACATTCGAGGTTCAAAAACGTTTAAGGAGTTAATGCAAGTCACCGTAACCCACAAGATAAAATTCAGTGAGGAAAAAACATCAAGCCTGACATTGTACATAGAATGTTTTATTTCTTAAATTGGTTTATAAACAGGTGTTTATTCTTCAGTTTATTCTTATTAAGCCTGAAGTATTTCATAATTAACACGTCATCTATATAAAGAAGCCTGTTGGAAAGCCCTGATAGCACTGCAGGTTCTCTAATGACCTAGATTGTCAGTGGATTTGGTCGATTGCCATGTAATGAGGCTCTCTGAGGGGGCGAGTTCCATGACCTTAGTACTTTCCAAATGTCCAGGGTATTACTGTGTTTATTTTAGAGTGACACATTTTAAAAAGTGACTAACAGCCAGTCTGAAAAGCGTGGTTCCTTTAGAGGAAGACTAACAAAGTCATGAAAGATCCAGAAATCATGTGCTAATATTAACAGCATCGGGAATATTTATCTAGAGATCAGATCAGGGAAGGAACAGTATAAACAGAGTCTGTATCTTTAAATATATGTGAAAGGCTGTCCTGCAGCCAGCAGAATCAGTGTCAGCAAGGGAATGCAGGAAAAGGGAGATCTCACTCATGCTATTTTCCTACCGAGAACTTTCTTGGTAGGAAAGGCTACAAAAATGGCATGGGCTGCGTATGACTGGAGGTAGTGAGTGTCCTGTGCATCAAAGGCATTGAGGTCATTCAGACTCAGTGGGCTGAAGTGTGACTGCTCCAGCTAAGTCACATTCATGACTACTATGTTTTATATTATTTTGAAGTTGGAAAGTAAAGTAAAATGGAGGGTTTTCTGACAAAGCAAGGACGCTAGACAGACATCTCGCATGTAATTTCCAGGTGTTTCCACCACCAGAGTTATGAGCAAGTTGACTTGATTCCACACACTAGAACTTAGAGAACATATTGTTAGATGGTGGCTTTAATATGTGAGGATTGAATTTAAATGTTTTTGATAAGATGGCAAACAAAGGAGCACTGGCATGAGTATACATATACATATATATATATGTGTGTGTGTGTGTGTGTGTGTGTGTGTGTGTGTAAATCATTTGTATATATATATGTGTATAATTTAAATACATAGTCCTTTCATGGTATTTTTGAAGAATTAATTATGGTGATCTCAAACAGATCTCATGATCTGTTTGCCCAGCCTACTTACTAGCTTCGGGCACCTTTTAGAGAAGTTAAAGAGTTTTGATTACTAGGCCTTGATTCTAACATACAAACTAGGTTATATACAAAGATTAGGTAGAAGCAATGGTCTGATTCACAGAGACAATCTCACCTTGACTAGCTAAAATCTGCTTACAGAGACATTAGTAACAAAGCAGATTGTCATTGTACTGAAATCACAGAACGAAGGTGGATGATTTTACTTTTAACACCCTGCATCTAGATATAATCACATATGTTCACATAGCCTTTCAGATGGACGAATGATGAGTTGTGTATCCTACAGAAATAGGATAAAACATTGCTATTTCTTCCAATCAGTGTACTGGGAATACCTTTTTAATATTAAGAGCTACATCATTTTTGTTGCTGCACATATTGAGCATAGCATAATTTAGTGTATTTCCAATTTTTTATTGTCATAAAAAGGCTGCAGTGAACAATGCTGTATACATTCCTTGCATGCCTGTTTAATAGTTTTAGTAGGATACATTTCTAGAAGTGGGATTGTTGAGTCCAAAGAGAAGACATTTTAGGGCCTTTAAGTAATAGCACAAAAATCGCCTTCCAGAAATTTCATACCAAATTATTCTGCCAGGAGCCACATATGAATGTTCCTTGTCCCCAAACCACGTGTGTCCTGAATACTGTCATTCTTTTGCACTGTCTCCAATTTGATAGAATCAGCATTAAGGTAGTTATTCTGCTGTTTATGTCATGCCTTCTTCATATTTATTTCCAAAGTCTGGGATTTTTTTTTTTTAACAACTGAGTAGGTTCTATCCAATATTAATCTGTTGGAGACATAGGATACTTTAAAGGAACTTTGGGAACTGTAGTGCCATGTCTATAATGTTATATGTAGTGCTCTGGGCTATATGTCTGCTGGGCACTGTATGGGGAAAAGGGAGGTGGCAGCAGTTCTCTTTCATAATTGGAGAATGAGTGAGTATGTTTGGTTGGCTGGGTGGGTGACAGTAGTGGCACCTATTGTTAAGGAGCTTTTGGAGAGAACTGTGACTGGAGACTTTGGGTATGGTCTCTATATAGGTATACATGAGTCTAACAAACCCTCCAGAAAATGAGAGAAGGCTGTGACTTCTCTCTCCTTTTCTGTGCTATATGCCTCAGCCTTGTTCCTGAAACACCCGTCAAGCTTCTCCCTTTCAGCCACCTGATTAGGACTACATACCCCATTACATTATTCATTTTTATTTCTTTAATTTTAGCCTTCTGAGTTTATACTTTCCCAGCCCTCTATTTTTGAGTCCCAAGGCCAGGGTGTGTCTTAGAAATCAGGCCAACTTTTTCATATAAATCTTTTTGCAGCTGCCTTCTGTTCCGTATTATTCAGCCAAAATTCCCTGTGCCATCCAGGAACTACCTACCTACAAGCCCTGGGTAGAGACTTATGACCCCAACGTTTCCCTGGCCTTCTCCCCAACCCCCAAATATTCTTATCCTAATGTCCTTAAAGTTTTTATCCCTCCACTTCTTTCTCCTCATGACAGAATTGTCTGGAATGGCAAATAAATGCTATAATATTTTAATAGAGCAACTCTCTGTAGTCGAGTTTTACCTAATGGCAGGGGGTTCAAACACAGGTTCGTTACTGGAAGCGTTCTGGGCAGTGTAACTGTACTCACCCTGACCTAGATGTCAAACTCTGCTTTTGCTGAATTTGCCCCCTTTATCTCTGTGGTAGAGTGGACAACAGGGTGATTAGCTCTTTACCTTTTGTGAACCGTTTAACCAGTGATGTGTTTGTATTTTATTCTACTTAAATCTTACTGATTTTTTTCTTATGATAAGCCGACCTTAACATGCTTCTTAGGGAATAGCCTGTGTATTCACTAAGAGAAATTGAAGTCAGTGGGCTAAAATGTGACGAATAACTGAATCAAGAGGTTTGTAGAAAGCTTTAAGTTCTCAGCAGGGATTTTAGTCATTTGAAAAAAGATTTGAAATAAGTCCAGCGGGTGTCTAAGAATACATTTGGTAGTGCATTTTCTTTAATAACTTCTGATTAAAAAGGCTTTTTCTGTTTTTCTCCTTGTCTCAAATGCCAGTAGTAAAACCAAGAAACTTTTCTGGAATTCTTAAGACTCCACCCCCTTTTTATTTTGAAAGATGCTGGTTTAGTATAGAATTGGCTTTTAAGTAGTAAATCACCAGATAGTTATTGTTTGAGTGAAGAATATGACCATTGATGTTTGTGCAAAAATGTTTCTCTTCTGCCTACGAACTTTTAAAAAACTTATTTAGATTTATACTGTGCTTACATGGTAGAGTAACAGGTTGCATCCCTTTTAAACTTAGCTGGTAATGTACTCAGAAGCTGATATGTGACATAGCTACATTGCCTTTCTCCCTCAGGTGTGGTTTCAGAATTGTAGAGCACGCCACAAGAAACACGTCAGTCCTAACCACTCCTCCTCTGCCCCAGTCACAGCTGTCCCGCCCTCCAGGTTGTCTCCACCCATGTTAGAAGAAATGGCTTATTCTGCTTACGTGCCCCAAGATGGGACGATGTTAACTGCGCTGCATAGTTATATGGATGGTAGGTATCCCAACATTTAACAGCTGTCTCCTCAGCAATCAATAACTGACAACTTCTAATATTAGATTATTGATAAGATCCACATTTTGAAATATTACCTCAGTAGTAGCTGAAAAATATTGTGTGTGTGTGTGCGGGGGGGGGGGGAGGAGTGCAGTAAGGAACACAACTATCCAGCCATTCTTATTTCTGTGAGTATATTTTAAGGGACAAGTCCAACACTCACTTTGCAGCTAAAATGCAAATACTGATAATGACTCCTAGTGCTTGATTTTTACTTAGGAAAAAACCTTTTTTTTGGGTTTTCACCTGAGAAATATTTAAATAATTTATTTTCCTATAGTCAGAGAAAGCATTCACACTTAGAGTTTTAGATTGGGGTTTACTTAGTTTTGTTAAAGAAACTTTTCTTATCAAAACAAAACATACATATGGAAAAGTGCACAACTTGATAAATTAAAAAAAATAGAAAAAGAACAGGTCCATGTAAGTACTAGCCAGATGAAATACTAGAACATAATTAACACCCAGCAGCCTCTCTTATGCCCCTTCCCAATCATTATCCTCTTCCTCGAGAGTAACATTGCCTTGTCTTCTAAAATCATGTTTTAGCTTTGCCTGTTGGTGAGCTCTGTATCAATTGAACTGGACAGAATGTATTCTTGTGTGTCGTACCTCTTTCAACTACATTGTTTGTGAGATTCATCTGTATTGTTGCAAGAATCAGTAATTTGTTTTCATTGTTATGTAGATTTCTACTGTAGGAATATACCATCATTTATCCATGGTTGATAGACATTTCTAGTATTTCTAATTTGGGCTTTTATGAGTATGCTGCTATGGACTTTATTGTACATGCCTTTTGGTGCACATTAATTCACACGTCTATTTGGTATGTACCTGGGAGTGGAACACAGACTACACATGCATTCAACTTGAGTTGATACTGCCAGTTTCCCATAGTGGTTGTTTACACTTGGACCAGCAGCATTTGAGAGCTCAAGGTGCTCTCTACATCCTCAGTATAGTGTGACTTCTTAATTTTAGTCAATTTGATGGTTGTGTAGTGCTCTCTCATTATTTTAATTTGCCTTTCTTTCAGCGACTGAAGAGATTGAGTATTATTATTTCATTGGGCATCTGTATATCTTTTGTGCGTGTGTGTGAAGAGCCAATTTATGTCATTTGCCTATTGATCTATTGGTTTGTTTGTTTTGTTTTTGTCTTGATTAGTTTTAGCCCTTGCTATATTCTGCATATAAATAAGTTTTTTGGTGATTATATATGTTGCAAATATCTCATTCAGTGACTTCCCTTTTCTACTCTATTAAGGGTATGTTTTGTTGGGCACCAGTTCCTAATTGTAATGTAGTTCATTTCATTAGTTTTTGTTTTGTTTTTTCCTTCATGGGTAGTGCTTTTTTTGTGACTTGTTCAAGGAATTGTTCCTACTCAAAGATAATGAAGATATTCCTTCTATGTTATCTTCTAGAAGCTTTGTTTTACCTTTGACATTTAGATTTATAGCCCATCTGGAATTGAATTTTGTATGTCGTGTGAGATAGAATAGGCAGCAAAGCTTTTTTGTTATAGTGATGAAAATGCAACTTTCCTAGCTGCCATGTAGCACCACATTTGATATAAATCAAGTGTCCATATAATGTATGTGTCAGTTTCTATACCCCCTCATTTGTTTTATTGGTTTATTTTTATATTAATACCTAATTGTTTTAATTATGCTAGACCTATAATTTTTGATATCCAATAGGACATGTCTTCCTACTTCATTGTTATTCAAGTTTGTGTTGGCTATTCTTGACCCTTTGCATTTTCATAAATTTTACCAGCTTATCAATTTCCACCAAAAAAGGAAAACAATTGAGGTTTTAATGTATTCTATTAGATCAATTTGTAGGAAACTACCATCTTAGTCTTTTATACCATGAATTTATCCTTTCTATTTATTTAGATCATCTTCAAATGCTCTCTTATATTCTAGAGTTTTCTGTTTAGTAATCAGGCACATCTTTTGTTAGGTTTAGTCATAAGTATTTGTTCTGATACAGTTATAAATGGCATGTCCTCTGTATGTGGAAATCTAGATTGGCAGCTATTTTCTTTCAGTACTTTGAAGAAATGACATTGTCTTCTGGCTTCCATTGTTTCTGTTGTTTTGAATATGGATAGTTAACCTGATACCACTTATTGTTGAAGTCAGCTGTTTGTCTTATTGTTGCTCTTTTGAAAGAGAATGTCTCCCCCCATCCCTGGCATTTCCCTTTGTGTTTGGTTTTTGGTTTTATTACATTGTGCTTAGATATGCTTCTTGAACATGTAGTTTGATGTATTTCATTATGAAAATGTCTCAGCTTTTGTCTGAATAGTTTCTGACCTTATGAAAAAGTTTCATATTTTCCAGCCTTTGACCTTCCATGCTTCAGTCTAGATATTTTCTTCTAACCTATCTTCCAGTTCACTAATTCACTATCTAATGTGCTATAAAACTCATCCATTGAGCTCTTAATTTTAGTTTTTGTATCTTCAGTTTTAGAATTTCCATTTCATTTTTATACAGTTTCAAATTCTATACTGGAGTCATTGATTTTGTTATTTTATTCCTTAATAAAATTACTGTTATATTAATTATAGTTATGCTAAACTCTATGTCTGATAACCCCAATATCTGGATTTTTGTTGGATCTGTTGTATTGTTTTTGTTTTTTCCTCTTTGTTTTCAGTCATGTCACGTCTTCTTATTTGCCTTGTTATTTTTTATTGCACCTCAGAAAAACCAGAAATAATTTGGGGCTCTAAATGATGCCTTCCACCAGAAAGAATTTTGTTTTGCCTTTGGCAGTGAGTTAGGCTAGGGGGAGATCAACTTAATCCAGTCAGGCTCCAGTCCTCAGGAGGGCTGTATTTCTGAGTCACTACAACTTGTATTTAACCTTTTGAGATCCCAAACAAAACCTGTGTTTTGTTTTATTTTGTTTCTGTTGTTTTTAACTAGGGCTTCTCTTCAGTGGTCCTTGATCTTTCATGTTTGTTTTCTACTATCCAGCCAAAGTCTAACTCCAGAAATCTCTGTGAAACTTCTCAGCCTTTCAGACATTTTTCTTTTAAAATTGTCACTAAACTTGTGAGGGAAAAGTAGCCTCATTTTATTTCCCTCCTCTTCTGGGGCTTGACTTCTGGGACTTGACTGCCTTGGTCTCTTTCATATGCCTTCAGAAAGATTTTTGAAAATTATCTCCAGCTTTCCTGGTTCCTCTCAGAGGGAGGTTTGGTTTGAAGCAACATATCCCTTGCTTAGAGTGGAATTTTCATTTTAAATGTTGGTTAAATAAAAAATCAGAGCCTGTAACACTGTTATCATTTACTTACGTAAGCATTAAAATTGAGTGTGTTCACATGAATGACTGTAGTGTTGCCTGAGTCAAATGTGTTTCAATGTTTGTTTAGGGAAGAGGCAATTAAACATTCATAAATGATAATTGGGAGGGGGCATCATCCTATACAGACACCTTCATATGAAAGCTACCAACATCTCTGCAGACAAAGCTCATGTGTCTTTCTATTGTAGCTGCAGGGTAAAGTGCAGTGAATGGGGTATGGATGGAGGACATTAAAATGTCAGAAGCTTGTGGCCCCAAACAAAGATTTGGGGGTAAACCATTTCTGAATTCTTGTTTAATATTATACTCACTATGCTGAATAAGTTAATGCTCCTGCTGAGGTCAGTGGAATGAGTGTAGCTTGGTGCCCTCAGCTATAATGAGTAATGAAAGCACATTGCCTTGGATTGTTTGTGTTTGTTTTTAAATCAGTTTCATTTACCCTACAAAACTGATCCACAAATTTCTTTCTATTTTGTAGCTCATTCACCAACAACTCTTGGACTCCAGCCCTTGTTACCCCATTCAATGACACAACTGCCAATAAGTCATACCTAATTTCTTTTTTCAGGGATAGAAATGATTAAGGATATAAACTTGTCATTTATTATGTATAAAATACCATTGAAAAGATTAATGTTAATTTTTTATTTAACACCCAAAGCATTTCCAACATCACTTTGCTGCCCAGGTATGTATCTATAGTTGGCCTGCAAGACACTTTTATTGATTCTTCATTTTTTTTTTTGTAAAACTTATGTTTACAAGAAGAAAACAAATCAAAACTTTTTTTTGTATTGTCTGAAAATAGTTCACTCTAGTGTGTATCTGTTAATTTATTTGTCATCAAAAGAGCACTTTGCCTAAAAGAAAGGACTGACAAGTGTGCAAAATGTTTACAATCCTTTGTGAAATCGTAGTTTATCATTAGTTTGTATCTGTAAGTTATTGTTATAAATATTACCTGTATTTTTTGTTACATACAACTTTATACTTTGAGGCTTGTATCTGTGAATTTGCAACTGAAATTTATTTTGCCAGTGTTTTCTGAATGAACTGAATAAAGCTTCTGTTGTAGCATGCCATGCAAACACATTATTGTGTCTGTGGTTGATGAATTATGGCTGTGTAAATAACACTATAGTTTAATAAGCCCACCATTCTAAGTTTATTAAACATTTTCCATTATTGTGAAAGTTTCAACCAATTTGTCCATTTTGTGTGTTTTCTGCAATAAGTTGACTTTAATCTCTTTCAAATAGAATTTTAAAAATTCATTTTGTTTTGAGCTGTGTTGTGAGTACATTTTAATGGGGAGCGTACTTGTAGGTGACTGTACTTACTCAACAAAAGAACACATGAAAACATCTAATTTAGTAAATGACATCTTTTGGACTAGCTAATAAAATTAATGTAAAAGAAAAGGCAAAGCATTTTTTAAAATGACCTTTTGGGGTATCCCAAGTCAGAAGTGAAAAAATGGGCCATAAAAATGTATTTCTGGAGGGGTGAAAAAGGAGAACTAGAAGTATTTGGAGTTTGTGAGCAACTTTTCTAGAGCAGAGACTTTACTTTTTCTTCCTAGTGAACACTCTCTAGGGATTGTGATTCTGAGAGCTGAAATCTAAACCTCAGGACTTTATCCTATGTAGCAGTGGACACTTGTCTTGGAATTACAAAAGTAAGTAGTCCACCCTCACTAATTTTTGAACTTAAAAAACTTAATCAGTACTCACATCTTGTCTTTCATTTACTAGTCAGGAAAAAGGAAAAGGTAATGAGAAAAAAATTTTAAGAATCTTAAGTTTAAGCCTTTGTTTAACTTAGCAGATTCACATCTGGCTGAGGACTGGAAGTAATAGTGGAGTATTTGTAATTCTATTCTAGTAATCATAAATGCAACCAGAAAGCAATCATGTGGATATAAGTAACTTACTATCTGCCTCAAACCAGACGTAACAAACCTACGTTTCACTGTGGGAGAAAGGAAGGAAAAAAATTATTTTTTAAACCTGCTACTCCAGTTAGAATCCATTTGGCCAAAAACAAAGAACTAGTCAATAGTCACTCTATCTGATCTTGTGAAATTGATGCTAATCTCTTTGGGTTTTAGTCTACCTGTCCCAGGCACGAAGTGGTGAGGTCAGCTTTACCTTTACCAGATGTTGAGGAAAGCTCTTGTAGTCTAGCCAAGTTCTGCACTGTTAGCAGCTTATAGCATTTCCCAGCTGGATGTAATTGGCATCATTTAGCTCGGGAGGTGCTTGATTGTGACTGTTCCTTCTCCTCTCTCTTTTGTCCTTTTCCTGTTTTTACCACCCCAGACTGTTCAGAGTTTTTACAAACCACATCACTACCCTTTTTAGTTCCAAAGATAAATGCCCAAAGTTGAAGTAAAACGTCCATAACAGAGAGGTTCAAAGCTGTCAAAATGAATGAGATCTATTTATCCTGCACTTAAAATTGTTGATATTAATGAAATGAGATAGACATGAAAGTACCAAAAAATTTATATGTGATACAAGCATATGACTCTGTCTCCCTTTCTATTGGGGGAAGTCAAAGGTCTTAATTTTATAACATTAAATTAGGAAAGAATTGATGTATTTCCATATTAGTAATACTCGGTGTAAGCATGTAGGCATAGTTGCTTAAAATTGGAGGTGATAAGCAACTTTGTGAAGATTGGAGGTATTAATAGATTTGTTGGACCAGCAATGACCTGGGTAACAAGCAGTTATTTCTTAGGCATTCAGAGATTCATGAGCTGAAAGAGGGTAAAGAAAACTTTTTTTGCTATGCAAATCAATTGAATCACCAATTCAAACACTGGAACTGAAGTCACGCTAACTCAATAACCTTAATTGATTCTTGTTAGTAGTATTAACATTTAGCAGTAATTTTACATTATGCAAATATGATTTCTAACAGTCCACATTACTATTTTAAATTATAAGTACATCTGTTTTGAGTATCTAATAATAAATGTTACATAGTTCATGCTTTTAAAAATTGTTACAGGCATTTGAAAGTTGATAGCTGTAGTATTTTCTTACTTGGTAAATTATGGATCTTGGGACTTTGTTATGGCGTGGAGGGTTTTACCTGTTAGTTCAAGAAATGCTTCTATTTTATCATTTAGAATAGAAGTCATTTGGATTGCAATGCACTAAGTACCAAAAGCATATTAACCCAGGAAAAATTCTCAATAATCCCCACCCTAGGAGGTAAAGGAACTGAAATTAACACTATTTGATTTTTGCTCTTTTGAAATACAACTATAATTTTTGGAGAGAGAGATGAATTTGGATTCAAAATAAGTTCATGCACACTAGATACTATCTAAGAAACATTTGAATTCAGTCACATAGTAAATACTAGTTTATAGCTTGCTTTTCCCCTTTAAGAAACATCTTTCCAAGTCAAATATTCATCTGTAACATCATTTTAATTGATATATAGCATTACATTGCTAGATGGAACGATTTTTAGACATGGAGCTTCTTTCTAACTTTTTATTGTAATGAACATAATTTAACATGGTGAGCACTTTCAGTATGGCCTATCTGAGTGCACTAGGTGTATTTTGTTAAATATTCATAGCCACCTCTTGAAACAGTTTCTATTATTATCACCATTATTTTACAAGTGTGGAAATTAATAGTAATATGTCCAGTATCTCAGTGAAAAGTGACAAAGCTAGGATTTAAATCTAGCAGCTGTGACTCCAGATACCATATTCTTTAAAAAAATATATATTTTCCAATTACAGCTGACACACTAAATTATATTAGTTTCAGGTGTACAGCATAGTGATTAGACATTTATATACCTTACGAAGTGATCACCCCAATAAGTCCAGTACTCATCTGACACCATACATAGTTATTACAATATTACTGACTATTCCCTATGCTGCAGATACCATATTCTTAACTTCTGTATTTTAAGCATTCTCTATTTTAAGAATACCATAGTGAGCATCTTTACAGCTACTTTTTTATTCACATCTTTATCCCCCAAGTATGAATTCTTAGAAGTGGAATGGCTGTGCATGCATAGTTTTAAGACTCATGACAGTAATTAATTGCCCACAGAATGCTGCACTGATTTACATCTCCATTAGAAGTGTTTGAGGTATTTTCCAGAGCATTTGTCTATCCTGCCTACCAGTGGAATTAATAGTATCTGACTTGTTTTTCCAATTGATAATCAAAAGGATAATTTTTAAAGTCTTATATTTTATTTATTACTTGATATGAAATTTTAATTTACATTTCAGAGAAATAACTTCTTGTGAAATGAGTCAAATTAAACACAAATTACACTTTGTGATCTTCTGTCAGTTATTCTGTATACATGGCTAAGTAAGCATTCTTTAGGATTTGTTCAGCTGAAGTACCATTCACTTGACATCAGATATTTTACTTCACTACCTGGCACTCTTTTATACCATCATATTTTATTAGCTTTGTCAATGATTATGTTGGTACCTTTATTTCATGGCCCGTCACACTTTTCAAACACTTTTCTGTGTATTATTCAACAGATGGGGTAACTGAAGTTTAAGGAACTTTTATTAACATAATTAGGCCTTTGGTTTTAATATGCAAGAGTTCTCCAGAACACCAGGTTATTTTTATAAATCGGTAGAGTTCTCAGGAGAATAAACTCATAAGTGTTTCCCAATTGCTTGGGTTTCATAAACAACTCCAAAGAAGATAGACTTCCATGGGCTCTGAAGATGTGCAGACTCCTGCAAGAAATACCCTTCTGTTTTTCTAAATTGTGTCAACATGTACAGCACCTATCAAGGATCTACAAGGATATGTGCTTGTGAGGGGCTGAGAGCAGAGTTTAGGGGTAGACTGTATATGTTTGTGTATAGGGGTTTATCACAGGAAGAAAGAAGGATGTTAAAAAATAAGAGAAGAGATAGTGAGTACCTGGGAAGGGCTTGCTTTCTGTTGCATCCCACAGTGTCATCTGGCAAACACTAGGTAAACACTCAGTTACTTGAATAACGTTGATAGAAAAATAAGCAGAATAATGCTCATGCTTGAGCATCCTAGGATAAGTTCAAATTCCAAAAGAGCTCCCCTAAATTCTCAAAATATTCTTCCTCCCTTCCTTTAGCAAAGGTCTTTTATATACTTGTGGCGTTTTATTTAGCATGAGATTCGGGACACCTGGATTTTAGCACGTTCTCTGACACCAGTGAACTGTATAACAAGGACATTTAGCTTCTCTGGATACTAGTTTCCTTAACATTAAAAGGAAGATTTTTATGAGGCTAAAGGGCGATGAAGAATGGAAAAGACATGGTGAAAACATGGTTTATTAATTTAGGAGGGTCGTGACAGGAGATCAGGCAAACCGAAGCTGAGCTGTTGGAGCACCAGTAGTCTGGCAAGCTCTGCCCTACCCCAGGCAACCCCAAGATGACAGAACTTTATCCATTTAAATAAAATCAGAGCTAGAAGATCTATGCTGGTAATGAGTTCCATGTCCTCAAGTGAAGTTCTTATTCCCACCTCAGCACAAATGGAAAACATGTATTTGCATGTCTACATAAACTCCCTTCTTGATCTTAAAGAGGTTTTCAGGCAAGTGGAAGTGTCGCCTGTGATTTGGGTATAGAAAATCTCTATTTAATTTAGTTTGGAGAGGTGATTTGAATGTTTGCAAAAATATATATTTTTTAAATCCAAAGGAGCTATGATACTGTATTTGAAAATGGAAACCATTCTTACAAATTTAATTTCAAAATATTTACTTCCCAGAAGCAGGGTGAAGTCTCTGGAGAACCACCACTCGTACTTAGCTCATTTCTTTCAGATGCACTGGAATGAGTCTGCTACTCTGCCAGCATGATTCTGATCTGCAAAATTTCATCTCTGGTTGACACTTTCCCAAGCAAGACCATGTGCAGTTCCCCTCACTGACCCTTCATTTTTTGGAGCATGTGCTGGTGCAGTTCACCAAAATGGCTAAAACATGTCTCAGGAGTCTTGGTGAAGAAAGCAAGCTAGCTCCTCAGCAGAGCCTGGCGTTTGCAGGAGATCAGTAATGGGAGGAGGGTCGGGGAGGGGTCAGGAGAATTGTAGCGAGGACTTGGATCCCACCCTCTGACAGGCTGGCACTCCTGTTCGGACTGACGGAGAGAGACCATGGCGAAATTAGGTGCAGGCAGCCAGAGTCTGCAGGAAATGTGTGGGTTCTGAGGTGTGCACTGAGCTCACATAGGGCTAGGGACAACGTGCCAGGCACCAAAGAGGACAGAGGCGAGGTGGTGCTGAGCTGACTCAGGAGCAGGTACGTCAAAGGAAGGCGGAGTTGCCGCCTCTGCATGTCATCCACCTGCTAGAGTTCTGCTCTGAGAACAGACTTCTGGCCTCTGTGAAGGATCAGTTGATTCTGATCTGTCATGGACGTGTGTGGAAATTGTATAAGGACATCCCGGGCTACAGAAGCCACGTTACAGACAAAACCAAGACAGAGGCGTTGCAAAGACTGAAGTCATACGAGTATAGTCTGAAGTCCTGGTTTTGCCATGCCTCACTGGGGTGACTGGGGGCAAATTATTTAACTGTTCTGGTGCCTCAGTTTTCTCATACACAAAACGGAGTAATAGCACCATTCCCAAATGGTCATTGTGAAGATGCAATAAGATGCCTAAAAAGTGCTTACATAGTAAGGTGCCTGGTGCATAGTAAAGCCTGAATATTATTGTTATTCTTTGGGCAATGAACTCCTACCACCAGAAGGAAAAAAATGCTTCCAGCCTTCAAACTAGCCTCCCCTCTCCCTTCCTTATTTATCTTTTCCTGGCTAATAACTACCCATCTCCCAGGACCCAGCTCAGGTAGCATCTCCTCCAGAAAGCCTTCCCTGTCTGTTCGCCTTCCAGCCCATTCTCGTGTGGCCTAGTTGCCACCTTTGTGTGCCCATCATTTCCTCCAAGGATAGTGCTGTACGTCACATGCTTTATTATAATCACCCTTTCTGAAGTCTCTCCGGACTACACTTTGAGAAACATCAGAATAAGGACCATTCAGCTGAGGGTCTCTAGAATCTAGCAGAGGGCATTGACAGAGCAGGCTCCTTATCAAAGGGAGCTACCTCATGCCAGCTTGAAGGCGGGCTCCTCAGCTTGGGCGATACCATGGCCCAAGGAAGGTCTCCGACTCAGATGAACCTGCTTCTTGTTCTCTTCAACTAAGCAAAACAGACAGTTGGGCCATTATCGAGTAATTCAGGCAAGAGAAGCAGCCAAGGCACATGTTTTTATCTGAGTTACCCAAATTGGCTGAC
The DNA here is from genome assembly GCF_001890085.2 of Hipposideros armiger. Classification (NCBI taxonomy): domain Eukaryota; kingdom Metazoa; phylum Chordata; class Mammalia; order Chiroptera; family Hipposideridae; genus Hipposideros; species Hipposideros armiger. Next base: position 1,214,393 of record NW_017731434.1, read on the forward strand.
TCCCCAGCCTGTAGTTACTGGGTAATTGCTCAATCTTCCACTTGGCTTTGGCTGTGTAAATGTGGCCACAGAGTCTTTTGATTTCTCTTGAGCGGCTCCTCCCATCCTCGACCTAATACAGTTTAAAACATAACATTTACCTTTCACCATGCCCATGGTAGCTGTTCTAGGCTGTCAGCTGACCTCGCTCCATTAGCGTTCCAAGTGGGCTGAAATGCTTGGGTAGGGGGTAATTGGTAATTGTTTTCTATGTTTTTTATCTGTTGTGGATTTTCTGCTGTGAACTCTTTTCTTTTTTGGTATGAGAGGAGAAGGGGCCACAGACATATAGAATACACACATGCACATACACACACAGACAACTCAGTCCTAAGTTTTTTACATGCTGCAAACTTTCTACATTTTGGCCTCAGGCTCAGGAAGTCCCTTTCTCAGGAACCTGTGGCCATGGCTCACTGTAGTTAGGGAAAGGTAGCAGGATTTGGTCTCAGACAGTCAGAGCTTTGTTCCAACCCCAGTGTAGCCCAGCCTGACTACCTGAGGGACCTTGGACATATCACTTACCAAATCATCACACAGTGTTTTGCCCTTCAAATGTCTCTAGAACCCATTCACTTCCCCCCATCTTTGCCACTAACGCCTTGGGCAAACCACCATCTCTCATTTGGACTATAAAAATAGCTACAACAATTGTTTTCCTGACTTCCACTCCTTCTCTCCTAAAATACATTCACACAGCTCTATTCAAAACCTAGGATAGCGCTTCTCTGCTCAAAACCCTCCAGTGACTTCCTTTCATGTTCAGAAGAAAATTCAACATCTTCCATGGCCTTGAATGGCACTCATCATCAGGTGGCTACCCAAGCCCCACCCATCTTCTCTCATGCCTTCGCCCCCACTCACTCTCTCACTTGCTAGCTCGCTTCCAGCCACACTGGCCTCCTGGTCTACAGGAGAGTGAGCAGGATAAAATGGCGCTTAGAGATGTGAAACAGGACTCATCGGGTCCGCCACTTTCTGACTCTGTGGCCCTGGGAAAGTTGTTTAATCCCATGAAGCCTGTTTTCTCTTCTGTAAAGAAGCATGCCACTACCTACGGTGCAGGGTTACCGTGAGGGTTACATGAGATAGGAAACATAAAGCAGTGAGCCCAGGATCTGAAATATCGTTGGCTCTAAATCAAGAAGTGGAGGCTACTGGAGTGAGGGGTGCGGTGAGGAGGAGCTGGAAGGAAGCAGGCACTCTGAAGGGGGAAAGAAAGGAGCGCTGGCGCATTCCCCGAAACACGAAAACTCTCCCTCATAACCAGGCCTCCCATTTCAGGCCCAGTTTCTGCTGAAGGTCGGCCCAAGCTTTGTCTTTTGATGTTCTTAGTAGAAACGTGCATATATTTCTACTCTCACTTAGCCATCTGAACGCACTGTTAATCTCCCCTGTGCAGCCACCCTCCCAGCCCACAACGCTTTTGCTCTGATCTGAAGGAGGCCAATCCCTGGAAGAATTTATTCCTCTAAAGCCTGATTGATCTTGATTGCTTTTTGTGGCCCCTCTCCAAGTTCTCCATATGACTGCTCAGCTGTGGGTTCCATTTAATAAAGGCTCCGCTAATGCTGAGGGAAGCTCCCAGCCTTTGCCAGTGAAATTGGCTCACTTAGTTTTCAGGCTTCATGGGGCTTCCCTGGTTTCACTGATAAATGAACACTGGTAACCTGATGGCTCTGCCAACTCTGTTGTTGCTTTCTCTGCAGATAGCCCAGGGCCACACTTTGGGATTGCCAACGAGGCAGACAGCGTTTGCTGTTCAGACTCTCCCGTTTGTGCTAACCTGAATCCACCCTAGCCCAGGTTTTACACCTGCTGAATAATTTTTCCTTGTTTCACTGTAAGTTCAAGACTTCAGGGCCCCTGGGTCAAGAGTTTCCTTTGGACTACTGAGCCTAAGAATAAGTAGATTTTAGACCAGGTATCTTCTATAGTAGTTGGAGTTTTATTAAGCAAAATGAGCAAATAATATAAAATTGTGTTTAATAGCCCAGGGAATTGGGTTAAATACTGCCCACTGGGCCTTAATAATAGCACAAAATTACTCAGTTGGCCAGCAGAGAAAAATAAAAAGACAGCTTCCCTATGAACTAGCTTTTTAAACATTCCCAAACTGATTAGGTTGTCCAATCTTTTGGAGGATCTGTGGACCTCAGGACTCAGAAACTGCAGATAGTACTTTCACACCACTGAAACATATGACCCATGTATTTCTTTACAAACCAATGACTTAAAACAGTTAATGTGTTTTCATTAACACTCTAATTCAGTGGTTCTATAATTTTCAGATACTCCAGTGTCATCTGGAGAGTTGGGAGATATTAGGAATGCTGATTACCAGACATCCTGATTTGCCATATTTGGACTGGGGACCAGAAACCTGTTTCTTATAAGCATGCTGAGGGATTCTGGAGCAAAGAGTCAGAAGTTACACTTTTGAGAAACCCTGGGACAGTGGGAGGAAAGTTAATCGGCTCTTTCATGATAAGTGATTCTGCCTCTGCAGGCGCTAATTCACACTGTATTTGCCTTCCTTAAGCTACTGTGCATTTATTGAGGGTCTTCTGTGAGCTAGGGGCTTAAAGTATGTTATGTTTACTCACAAAAATACCACAGGGTAAATTATTCTCACTCCCACTTTACAGATGATACAATTGATGTTCCGGGTTGCCAAAAAATCTCTTAGTAGGGTGGCATTTGAACCCAAGTCTTAGATTTTTTTTTTCTTTTACTTCATATGTTACAGTGAAGGTTGAGAAAGGGTGAGACAAGTGGCCTGCGAGCAAACCAACCAAGGCACACTCAGAGCTAAGCTAGTCCTGAGGGTTCAAAAAATTAATAACAAACATTTGGGTCTATTTTGTTTACACCAAAAATTCCTTTGGCTGATTTTTTTTTTCAATTCCATGAACATTTTTGACCAAGATGCTATTTGGCATTACACAGTTGCCAAAATGTGAGTCAGTTTTCTGGATGAGAGTACTTGGTACCCCACACCCACATATTTTCAAATATTCAGACATTTTGGCGAGTCACAGAGACACTGGCTTGAGTCTAGTTTTCTAGTTTTCAGGTAGGAAATCTGAGTCACCGAGAGATGAGGCCAATTTTTTTGGGGGGGAATGAGAGGGGGATATTTTCTCCACCTGGTGTCCTAACCTGCATAGATGTAACCACTTCTTCCAAAAAATGATAAGGACCCAATATACTTGGTGTTGTCCAAGGTCATTGTCATATGAAAATCCTTTCCCCAAAGCAGCTGACAGCTGGAGATAAAGGGAATCAGTGTTAACAAGCATGTCCTCTGTGCCTCAAAAAAAAAAAAAAAAAAAGATTGCCCAAGCTGGAGCCATAACATTAATGCTTTGCTTTTTAAAATTGCAATGTGCTTTTAAGATGGTGAAGCTTGGCGTGAGTAGGAAGACAGGCTAGGGGGAGACTGCTGTCTTGTCTCAGATTTCAGTTGATGCCTTCCTTATAAGATTTCTCCTCCCTTCCCTTCTTCTTTCCTCCAAAGAAAGAATGATAAGCAGGGTAACAAAGACCATCTTAGAGACTGAATGGCTAAGAGAGAAGGAACATGGTGAGTCTAAGACTTTGCTGATGGACCAAATAGAGTAGCCTCAGCTCCTACATTGAATGTTGAGCCAACATCTCAGCCAGAATGATTGGTGTTTGTGTAGGACAAGCGATCCTGGACTGGAAACTTTCAGGGATGCTCTTGTAGAATAATAGCGAAGAGATTTGTGCAGCAGCTGCTTGTCTTGTCCCTGGACTTTTCAAAGCTCCCCCCATTTTCATCTCTTGAAGCACAAGAATTCCTCTCTTGTAATAATACTTTAATACCATTTTAATATCCTTATCCATCAAATGGAGTTTTACAGTCTAATTTCATGACCTTATAACACACAAATACTGCATATCATAACTATTTGGACTGCTTCTTAGAGACATGTGGGGCCATTACATTAGCCCTGAGATCTTCAGACAGTCACACTTGAATATAATTCATGAATTATTTTACCCTTGTAAGTCTGGGTCTAATAACCATTACTCAAACGGGAGATTTCAAAAGAGAATAGGGATAATTTGACTGTAGCCACCGTTGAACTTGTCCATTCAAATCCTTTTAAAGCTTCCTTTGACAAAACATAACTTCTAGCCGTGGTGAAATGAGGAGAGACTGGCTGGATAAAGAAGCTTATCTCTCTGCCAGTGTAAGATTTTCCCCAACCTCATGGGCTTCATTTTTTTTCCCATAACTCCGGGTATGAAACACATCATTTCCCTCACCAGCGTATTTGAGGCTCAGCAGGAATTTGGTTGGCACATATTTTCCTGAGCATCTGCCTGAATCCTTCTGCCTGAAATATTTTTAAATCTTTCTTCTTTTAGTCATGCTCACAGACTCAGTGCCTTGCAGAACGTTGGGACAGTCTTGGGAGATTATCTCATTCAGCACCCTCCTTTTACTCTCTGAGTCCGAGTTCCCATCCCTGCAGCTTCTCCTTAGAAATGGAAACAAAATGAATCCGCCCCTCACTTGAGTCCCTGAGGAACAACCTGGGCTCAGCTAACCGATCTGCTCGCCAGCAGCATCCATGGCATCAGCTCCCAAGTCTTCATGACACTACTTGCTTGTACCTTAAAATAACTCTCAGCTGGAGACCCTGACCTCAAACTCTGAATTCTGGCATCCCACGTTTTTTTCACAAAGCTTGTAAGTGGCAGAGCCAGGATTTAAACCCAGGCACTTTAGCTCTAGAATATATATTCTTAATCATGATGCTATTCTGTCTCCAAAAAACTAAGGTGTGAACAAGAAATCACCTTTAGTTACCAGTTCAGGTAATAATAACTAATAAAGAAAAGGACCTGATTTAAAAAATATCCCAATGAAATAACTTTGAGAATGCATTCTAACCACAAGTGCACCCTCCTTGCTTCCTATCATGGTAGCTTCTAAAATCCTAATTATACTTCCTTAGTCTAAGGCGTTCTCTGCTAGTGTGGCCCTGAAGAGAGAACACTTTTTGTCTGTTGAAGACTCCGGCTCTTTTGGCTGCTATGCCATGTGGTGTCACTGAAACATTGACAGACTAGTGGCTTGATCATGAACCCCCACCCTCTACCCTTCAGCCTGGCAATCCTGGAGCCTGGTACAACCTCTGTCTACTCAAGAAGGGCTCCTACTCTTGTCTCTGGTGCAGCTGGGGGTTCTCCAGGTATAGAAGAGAAAAGGATGCCTCCCTTGTGATCGCCTACCCTGGGTGTACTCAGCTATAGAATCTCCCTACCCCCATAGACCCAAGTTCTCAATCATTTTATATGCATGGCTTTATAGGTTCTCTGTTTTATACACATGCACTTACACACACACACACACACACACACACACACACACATACACACACCTCACAGCATTTTCCCTAAACATTTAATTATGCAAGGGCCTGGAGCCTAGAACCAGCTCCCTCCACTAACTCTGCACTCTAGCCCTGAAATCTCACTCTCAAAATCTATCCTCCTTCCTGTTTCAGGATAAACAACATTTTCTCTAGAGAAATCCCCCCACCTCCTCCCCAACAACTCCTTATTCAAAGTAGGGCATGCACTGTGGTACAGTGCATGGTAGTGGCTAAAATTTGTTTGCACCACTCCTGGTTTTCACGAGAAGGAACTTTCTGTAAACACTTCTGGCTGATTGCCCCACCATTTTCTCCTCCCTACAGAAAGAGATACTAAATGAATGAGGTTAGAGGAGTGCTGGATATGGTTGGCTCCTTGCTCCTCTTTCAGTTGGGAGCTAGCTGCCCTTAGAGAACAGGCATTCTGCACTGTTGTTATTAGAGAACTTGGCTTATGTGTGCAGCAGCAACAGGCTTCCTATTAATAGGCCCCAGAATTGGACAAATGAGCCTCTCAGTCACAGGCAACACTGGAAAGCCATAGACCCTCCTCCATGTGGGGCTGCCTCTATACACTTACTATAACCGGGGCAGCAACAGCTAAGAGTCTCCATTCATCAAAAGTGTCTCCAAGATCTGTGCATTATCTTACCCAATCCTCAAACCATGCCTGTGAAGAAAATAATCTTACTCTTTCCACATTAAAGATGAGGAAGCTGGAGTTTAGATTGGTCAAGTGATTTACCAGGGTCATCCATCTGGTGTCTTAGCCCAGCTCTTAAGAAAACAAAACTTATCTGCTTGCTCCTTCTTGTCCTTTTTATCAACACCTGTCCCCATGTGGTGTTAATTTTCCTTCACTTCCAGCTTGTGTCTCCTGTCCCCTTTCAGCAACCATTTTGGAAAGACACAGTCTCTGTGGGTCCTGTCAGCTGAGCCTAGGTGCTGAAGTCATTGTGACTTCTGCCACAAAGTGCTCAATGCGGAGAGAGACCGCAGGCTGTGTTGGAGGAAACAACCTAGACGTCCTTTGGCTGAAGTGCTGAGAAGCCTGCAGGGCTGAGCACAAAAGATGAGCCTGGTACAACCAGTAAGTGGCAGGGCAGAGTCAACCCCAGGGCAATGCTTTTCTAGATGGAGCCTAAGCTTGTGGCCATGCATGCTATACTCGCAGTCCATGTTCAAGGAATGGCCAGCCCCACCCAAGGAAAGTCAGTTTATCACTGTGCTGGGTACCAGGAGGAGTACCAAGATGAGCCCTTTATCAATCAGAGTTTTCCAGAGAAAGAAACAATAGGATATATATATATATATATATATATATATATATATATAATTTTATTTTAAGAAGTCAGTACATGTAATTATGGGGGCTGGAAAGTCTGAAATCTGCAAGGCAGGTCAGGCAGGCTGGCAACTCAGGCAGTTTTTCTACATTGCAGTCTTGAGATGGAATCCCATTTTCTCCAGGTAACTTCAGCTTTTGCTCTTAAGGCCTTCAAATGACTGGATGAGGCCCACCCACATTATGGTAGGATATCTGCTGTATTCAAAGTCATCTGATTAAATGTTAATCACATGTAAGAGTACTTTCACAGCAACATCGAAACCAAACGACTGGGCATCATAGCTTAGCCAAGTAGACACATGAAATTAACCATCACAGAATCCATCCTTCATCTGAAAATAATATTTGGAATTACTCCTTGGGAGCCCTAAAAGATGACAGACATTAGACTGAGGTGACTGCAATTTCCAACCAGAATGTATAGCAGTTGTTAATTCTTTTGTCTTCATAAAGCTTCTTTCCAATCCCTTGTGGCTGGTCTGCATTCATGTTGGGAACGACATCTCTGGGCTCTCCAGTAATGAGTTTTCCTCAGGTTTCTGTTTAGGAACTGCTGCTCACATGGGCTTTTTGTGCCTGTACCCACAATCAAAGGCACTAAGGACACTCTCTGAGAGGTTTAACTCTCTCAAAGGGAAGGAGAAGGAAATGGTTTCCTCCATGATATTCCCTTGGTACAGGTATCATCAGAGCAAAGTCTTTCAAGCTGATGACAAAGTTGAGGATGGTTCCTGAGAACCTTGCTCATTAACTTCCAAGGCATCTTTGAAAGGCCATAAAGCAATGATTTCCTGAGTACCAACAATGGTTACAACTTTGTGATTGCACTTGACATACAGGATTCAAAACAATACTAAGATAGGTATTTAAGAGATGAGAAAATTGCCATAGTCAGAATTTCAGTAACTCGCCCAAGTTCCCCCAGTGAGTGGATGGCTGACCTAAAAAGAGCTTTTTTTTGCCACTGTAATTGGAATAGAAAACTACTGATAGCAGTTCTGAATGTTTAGGATCAGCAGGAACCTGCCTAGAATGGTGTCTTGCTTTGAGTAGGCAAATGAGTGAATGTTCCATCAGTCAAGATGTTTTGACTGGGTCAACAGCCCTTTCTTTGGCAACATTACCCTAGTGCAATAAAATCTTGCATAACTGCAGTTGATTCCAAGGTTGGGGAGCCAGAGAACCCCTTGAGACACCCCTCTTGGGTCTGCCACCAGCCCTCAAGGCACTACCATAAAATTGCAAAACAAGGTCAAAGTACAGTTTGGAAACTGCTAAGTGACTCCAGCCCCCAACTCAGCATGATAAATAGTGTCTATCAGAAAAAGTCCTCCCTTGGGTAATAAGGTGTTAACATGGGATTCTTCTTACTTCAGTTTCTGTGGAGAATAAATGTCAAATTCCAAAATAAATTGTGAGACAGACCACTGTGGTTGAGAAATTTACAAAAGATCAATCTGCAACATATAGGGCATCAAAGGGCTAAGTTGTTAGAGATTGGGAAGGATCTTGTGGGGAAAAGAGTGGAAAATCCCTTCAGTACAATCATCTCAGTTCAAGGACAAGGGGTTTCGATAGGCCCAGTTAGGGAGCTGGACATGTGCTGCCTCTTAACTGACAGGCACAGGGAACCAAAGGAGGATGAGGAAAGAAAGGCCTGACCAGCTGCTTTGGCTGTGGAGCAGAGGAAAAACGCTGCATTGGGAAGGACGTGCGCTTCCAGATTGCGTATGTGTAAAAGCAAGCCATGGTGGAGTTTTTTGTGTGTTTGTGTTTTAGATCTTGTTTAAAGGCCACCCAAAGGGCACCAAAACCTCAGCAGAAGAGAAGCTGGAGGAAGGTTCCAGGGGCAGAGGGGAAAGGGGCAAACATCAGACTAGACTGCATTCACCCAGGTCGAGGGAAATGCAGACATAAGACCATATAGCAGCGCAGCCCTGTAGGGCCTTTTCTGCCCCTTCATCTCTCCTCCATTCCTTTGTTTCTACCCGGAAGGGTCAGAAATCTCACCGAGGACGCTGAGGAAGGAGAAGCAGCAAGAGGATGGGGAACCCAGGGGGGCCACACCCCTTTGACATCTGTCATTTTTAGTTACTGATCTGAGGCTGTGTTTTTTACTTTAAGTAGCTGTAGAACTTCCTTGTATGTAAAAGGGAATGAAAAAGTCATGGGCTTGTCCAAATTTTCATCCAAGGTAGAGAAAGACTACTTTCAAAGGGCAGATTTAAAGAGACAGTCAACTTTCATTTTTGTCTAGACCTACCTACTTTGTTTATCTAACATACTGGTTTTACTTATGTTCAGATGAATTATATAGTTTGTGACTTCTTCCTATGGATTCTAGCCCAGACTTCAGGAACCCACAGATCAAAACTTTCAACATGACAGTTCCTAAAACATTTGAAAGAAGCTTGTCCTATCTCCCTTAAACTCCTTCTGGCCCATGCTTATTTCTCATGGACCGTAGTTTCACAATTCTGTCTCCCCAGGGCTCCCTCCTCTGGCTCTACTGCCATTGGTCTTGCCTGTCATCCATATGGAGTCCAAGCTTATGCCCAGCACTCCATCTGTGGAGGTGCTTTTCTCTTTGGTGACTGCAAGGAGGATTCTTAATGTTCTTCAATGGAAGATCACTGAGGTAAAGTGACCTAGCTCCGAGCATGTGGGGACTTCTGATCTTTATTTCCTCTTTCCTCCATTATCAAGCTTGGGTCCCTAACCTCTGTTACAAAAACAGCTGCTAAGATCTGGGCACCAGTGACTGTGGCCACAGCTTTCAACTTTCAGCCCCACTATCAGTTTTACCAGTCCCCCTCTCAACACACTCTGTGGACATTGCTTGCTTTTAACTGTCTTCTGAACCTTTCCTTCCTCCTTCAAAGAGGATTTTATGTTTCTCTCTACTTACTTCGCGTTGACTTTGGCATGTATCAGCGCTAACCATTCTTGACATTTTGGCTTGTTCTTTAGAAAAACCCTTCTACAACATTTCAACAGGAACTACCCCCTAGAAATGGTATCAGATAGCATCTGCCATTGTAGACAGCATCATTGCTATTTCCCAAAATCTCTTTATGGGAAACAGCTGGCTCTTGCCTGCACCATCTGACAGATAAACGGCATTATCAAAACATAAGCAGCCTTCTTCTTTCTTGGGATGAGGGAAAACAAAACACCAGTGAGTAAACAGAAAATTATGATGCTTTCTCTCTGCTCCTTTTCTTGTATTTAATTAAACCATTTTCTAACAAGAAAGTTTACTATCAAAATTTGGATCAGTTGAATACAAGTTATTAGATCATCCAAGCAAACCATTAATTTATAAAAATATCATCACAAATATAATTCAAGTCTTAAAATGAAGATAAAGGAACTAGCAGCCCATTCTAGTTGTTTCAGTACAAGTGGCGTATGCAGCTGGTGTGCACAAAATAATTTATGGATTGGGTGCCAAAAGGCAAGTTTTCAGAGTCAAGGCCATCATCCCCCAACCTTCCAGAGATATTCAAATTTCACTGGAATTTGTAGAGTAGATGGGATTAGGTTGATATAGTAATTTTATTTTTTCAAATACATTCATTCATCTAAGTTTAATTTAGTGCCAAATTCCAGAATATAACAAAAATACAAGTTAAAGTCTCTCTGGTGATTAAAGCTTGTTTTTTCCTCCCTCCATTACTCAGCACTACCCTGAGAGGCCTACCTTCTCCACTGAATGACCTTCAATGTTAACAAATGAACATTGTTCAAAGGACCCATTTATCCACTGTTGCTGACAACGACAGTGCTGAGACTATTTCTGTATGATGAACACTCAAGATGAAAGTTTCTTAAAACCTTGAAGAATAAATGATAATTTCTCCTAAGTGTACCTGCAGTAGGGATTACTAACTCTAATTGGGCGATCCCTTCAGCTGTGGAAACTGTGGATAATGTCAAGAGGCATCTCAAAATTCTCCTACAAAAACTCGAACAAAAATTTAAAAACTAAATGCCATTTGGACCTTCCCTTGCCCCTCCTCTTTCTCTCAAATAAATTACAGTGAAATGAGTAATAAGACACAGAAAAATCTAGAATCAAACTCATCATCTTCTCTCTACAAAGAGCTCTTCTTCCTTGATTTTTATTATGTTAATTGTATCAGTGTGTCTAACACAGGAGGTACTCAATAAATGCCTCTTTATTTGAATTGGATAGCCTGTCTAATATTTGCAACTTGACTGTATTCTAAAATTTATTAGATTTTGTGTTTATTATCTAGGCCTTACAACATCCCTCTTAGAGCTCTGTATGCTGAGAAGCGAGAAATTTGTTAACATTTAAGGACAAGGAGTTGCTTACTGGCAGATCTGGAGTTAGGATCATTATCTCCTAACTTGAATTCATTTGTCCTCTTTCCCAGATTCACTAATACTATATCTATGTAATATATATAATATTATATGTATATATGTATGCATTCACATATATAATTATGTATAACTGTATTAGAACATAAACTCAAAGAAGAAAACTCAAGAAATAAAAACATTTGTATATTTTCCAATTATGTTGATGCTATATGTAGTAACCCTTTGCTGAAACTAAAATCATATCAGAGTAATGTTGAATGTTAGTAGTGTCATAAAAGTAATGGAAAATATATTAACTGACTTGATTTAAAATGTGTTCTATCAATCCTTCTCTAAAACTGATAATATATAGTACTGCTCTTCTCCCTCACCAGATTATAAGCTCTATGAGGGCAAAGACCAGGGCAATTGTATTTATCATTATACTCCCAGCATCTTGCTATACCTAACACTATTAATTGAATGAGTATGAATATTAACTATTTAATCAACTGCTCAGTGATATTTATTATTCATTTTTCACTCATTAGCAAGTGAGTTCTTTGCTAGTCCTCTGTCAAAACAAGGTTGAATATAACATTGTCCCCTTCCTCAAGGAGTTCATAGTCCAACAAGGAAGACAGACTTATAAACAGATATTTTTGACACAAAATAGTCAATGCTGTAAGAGATGTTTGAGCTGAACACAGATGAGAAAATGGCTAACTCCATCCTGGGGAATCAGGAAAGCTTTTCAGGGAAGGATTCCTTTCAGCTGGGTCTTGCTGCATGAGGCCAGAGAGAGAAACAATAGAGTATGCAAAGACACTTTAATAAAGAAATCTGAGAAAAGAATATTTGCTCTCAAGAGCTTAAAAGTCATTACTATCTAAATTGACTTTTTGGGCTTTTGTTTTGACATTTAGTATTTCACAAAGTATTCTCCATTAATCAAAATTTTTTTCTCCCTATATTTTTGGCTTCAAATACAGGCTGCAGACAGATTGGTCCCCTTAGCCACATTCTCATGTTATGATTACTTTTTCCTGAATTTGAAAATTGTGATTGGAAATGATAGTTAGCCTTGACTACATTTGTGTCCCTCTGCTTATTTTGCTTTCACAATGTTGTTTTCCACATTATGAGATGAAAATATCATTAATCACCAGATACCATTTATTTATCTTGTCCTAAATAAATAACTGCTCAAATGAAGTAATAAAGTCAAGAATTCTTTAAAATAAGCCAAACATTTATACAAAGACCCAAGATGGCAGAGTAGATCAACACCATGCCTACATCCTTATATGAATACATTAACTTTACAACTAAATTATATAACAATCAACATGGAGAACCACCTGAAATCTAGCTGAACAGAAGTCCTATAACTAAAAATATAAAGAAGCAATCATGTCAAGACTGGTAGGAGAGACGGAGATGCGGAATGGGCCCCAAACCTCCCTGTGGCGGTTGAGAATCATGAGGGATATCTCGGCCTCAAATGTTCCCCCAGAGGAGTGAGGGACCCCAGGCCCCCACATCAGGCTCCCCAGAAAGAGGAGCCCCCATGACTGGCTGTGAAAAACAGTGGGGATTCCAACCATTCTGGTGAGAAAGAAGGCTGCAGGAAATCCAGCCGTCCTCTTAAATGGTGCATGCACAGACTCATTCACTCGCAGACACTCACCTTGGGCTCTAGTGGTGGGCTGGTGACTTGGGGGACTTCAGAGACATACGGGGGGGGGCGTGGCAGACTCAGGTGTGTGGCTACAGGGGGAGGACTGGAAGACAGTCAGCATTTTCACAGTGAAGAGTCCTCTTCCCATGTAGCAGGCTGGCAGGCGCCATCTTTCCTATGTTGAACCCACCCCCACAGGCCAAACCTGAATCTAATTGGCCTGGTGAGCTCTGCTGTTCAGCCCTGCTGACTCAGCTGGGACCCACTTCACTTAATTATTAGCACACTGCCAGTGGCACTTTCTTTTCCAGGTGCCAGACCATCCCGCATTACAACTTTCTCAGAAAACTATCAGAGTCCGGCAGGCCCCAGGCCAGTGGCAACTGGCCTTGGTGTACTCTGAGACTTCTGCTGAGTCGCAACAGGCTCAGCACTGGCACCAAATGTGTGTCTACATTAACCTGGTAACCACAACTATTGCCACTCTAGTGACTCCCTGACACCCTTCCTCATCCAACTCGCATACCGCTGAGGCTTTATCAGTGGCTGAACCTTAAAGGAGCAGGCAGGTAACAGTAGACCCCCCGGGTGTTCTGGCTTTTTGCGGAGCTACCCCAGGCTGATACTGGTCCTCAGTTCACAGTTTGGCCTCTCCCACGTGCCTCCAGGTTTAGCACAGGCAGTGAATAACTGCAGATAGCTTTGTAGCTCCTACCAGGTAGTCCCCAGCCAGTTACAGGCAGTGGCTGACCTGGGCTTGCACTGGAGCTCCTTCCAAGAGGCCCCAGAACCAACATACTTGGAGGTTGGCTTAGACCACAGCAAGGCACCACCTAATTAGCCCCACAAGTGGCACACACAAAGGGTGATCCAATCAGGCACCAGAGCCAATTGGGGTGAATCCCACTTAGTGGGGTAAGCCCCCAGCACAGCAGCCTATAAGCTGTAGACATGGTCAAACCCCACAGCCAATCAGTCTGAGGGTCAATACCACCCACTGATGTACTAATAGCAATCAAGGCTCAACTATAACAGGATGGACTCACAATCCACACAAGGGACACTCCTGGAGCACCTGGCTCAGTTGATTAGAGAGACTGTGCCACTGGGCCCCACAGGAAACCTACTACATTAGGCCAACCTAATACCTAGAAACAAACACAGAGAGACAGCAAAAATGAGGAAACAAAGAAATGCTTCCCAAAAGGAAAAAAAAAAAGGAAAATCCAGAAAAAGAACTAAACGAAATGGAAGCAAACATCCTACAGAGACAGAGTTCAAAACAATGGTTATAAGGATACTCAGGGAACTTACTGAGAACTTCAACAAAGAGACAACAAGCATAAAAAAGGACATAAAAACCATACAAAAGAACCAGTTAGAGGTGAGGAATACAATAACTCAAATGAAGAATGCACTGGGAGGAATCACCAGCAAATTAGATGAAGCAGAGTATCGAATAAGCAATTTGGAAGACAAGGTAGCAGAAAACACCCAATTGGAACAGCAAAAAGAAAAAAGAATTAAAAAAAAATAAGGACAGTTTAAGAGACCTCTGGGACAACATCAAGCATAACAACATTCACATCATAGGGGTACCGGAAGGAGAAGTGAGATAGGGATTGAGAACCTATATGAAGAAATAATGACTGAAACCTCTCTACCTGGACATACAATAGACATACAAGTCCAAGAAGCTCAGAGAGTCCCAAACAAGATGAACTCAAACAGGCCCGCACCAAGACACATTATAATCAGAATGCAAAGGTTGAAGACACAGAGAATCCTAAAAGCAGCAAGAGAAAGGCAGCTAGTAACTTATAAAAGTGCCCCCACAAGATTGTCAGCTGATTTCTCAACAGAAACTTTGCGGGCCAGAAGGGATTGGCACAAAATATTCAAAGTGATGAAAAGCAAGGAAATGCAACCACAGGTACTCCACCCAGCAAGGCTATCATTTAAAATCGAAGGACAGATACAGAGCTTCCCAGACAGAAAAAAAGCTAAAGGAATTTATCACCGCCAAACCAGTATTACAAAGAATGTTAGAGGGACTTCTTTAAGACAGAAAATAAATAAATAAATAAATAAATAAATAAATAAATAAATAAATAAATAAATAAATATTATGAATAATAAAATGGCAATAGCTACATATTTATCAACAATTCCTTTCAATGTAAATGGATTAAATGTTCCAATCAAAAGACATAGGAGGGCTGAATGGATAAGAAAACAAAATCCTTTACATATGCTGCCTATACGAGACTCACTTGAGATTGGAAGACACACACAGACAGAAAGTAAAGGGATGGAAAAAGATTATTTCATGAAAAAACTAAAAAAGAGCTAGGGTAACAATACTTACACCAGACAAAATGGACTTTAAAACAAAGGCTATGAGACGAGACAAAGAAGGACCCAGTAATTCCACTTCAGGGTATTTATCTGAAGAAAACCAACACTCTACTTTGAGGTGACATGTGCATCCATATGTTCACTGCAGCACTGTGGCCAAGATGTGGAGTCAGTCTGGGTGTCCATCAATGAAAGAATGGATAAAGAGGAGGNTATATATATGGTGGGATATTGCTCAGCTATGGAAGGGAATGGGTTCTTGCCATCTGCGGTGGCATGGATGGACCTGGAGGGTATTGTGCTGAGTGGAGAAAGACAGATGCAGTGAGATTTCACTTATATGTGGAATCTAAAGAACAAAACAAACAAACAAAACAGAAACACTCATAGATACAGAAAACATTTTGATGGTTGCCAGATGAGAGGGGGTTTGGGGGTGGTGAAAGAAGGGAAAGGATTAAGAAGTACAAATTGGTTGTTACAAAGTAGTTATGGGGATGTAGGGTACAGCATAAGGAATATAGTCAATAATATTGTAATAACTATGTATGGTGTCAGATGGGTACTAGATTTGTTAGGGTGATAGATGGGAGGGATTGGGGGACAAGATGAAAAAGGTGAAAGGATTAAAAAGAGCAAATTAGTAGTTACAAAATAGTCATAAGGATGTAAAGCAAAGCATAGGGAATATAGTCAATCATATGGTAATAACTATGTGTAGTGCCAGGTGGGTACTAGAGTATTCAGGGAGACCAGATCTTAAATTATATAAATGTGTAACCATTATGCTGTACACCTGAAATTAATATAAAATAATATTGAATGTCAACTGTAATTGATAAAATTAAAATTTGGGGAAAGGGGAAGGGGAATAAGAGGTTCAAATTTCCAGGTATAAAACAAATAAGTCATGGGTATATAATGTACAGCATTGGGAATATAGTCAATAATATTGTGGTAGTGTGGCACAGTGTCAGATGATTGCTGGACTTATTATGATGATCACTTCTTAGGTATATAAATGTTGAATAACTATGATGTACACCTGAAACATAATATTGTATGTTAGCTATATTTTTAATAAAAGCCTTTAAAAAGAAAAATAAAAGAAGAAAACAAACCAAAAAAAGAATCATTTATGGTAGTCCGAAGGGGGAAAAAAAAACTTTGAAGGTACACTTGGTAAATCAAGTGTATTAGACCGTGAAAATGTTGATCTTGTTCATTTATGTCTGTATGTTCAAGAACTGAAAATTCCTTTTAGAGATAAACAAAAATGTTACTATGTTTAAAATGTCTTAATGAATAACATAATCCTCTTTGGGGGGGGGGGAGAAAAAGCCACAAAGTCTTGTGCTAATAATAGTTCTATTATGTTGTATGAGTATTAGCATGTTTACTTAATATTTTGTTCAAAGAGTTGGAGTTAATGAAAAGAGCTAATTATGGTGGTGGTTACATGACTGTATACACTTGTTAAAATTCATAGAATCATACATTTAAAGGATTGATTTATCGTATGTCAATTTAAAAAAAATAAAACAAATTTTTAAAAAGAAAATAGATGAGAGGGAGGAAGGGGAAAAAAAATGGACTTGCAGCTTTATCATTTGGAGAAAGTTAAACCCCAAGCCCTTTCCCTGACACTGCTCTGGACTCCTTTCCAGAAGGAGAACACTGGGTACGTTTCAAGCAGAAAAATTAAAACCAATTACCCACGCAGTCAGGCCAAGAATGAAGAGCAGAAAACTTGGGATGTGACAAGAAGGAAAGCGATCCAAGACAGGAAATTGACTTGGTCAGACGTGTGGAAAATCAAGGCAACCCACAAGGCCATTAATGGAGGTCCCCATAAGACAGCCTCTGCCTCTGCACCCCGCCCTCAGCCTAGCTCTCTCCAGCTGGGAGGATTTATTTCAGAGGAGCGGTGCCAGAGCTTTCCGAGGGAAACACAGTCGGATCACGTTTTACCAGGCGATCCTGCAAAGGAGGCGCAGGTGGCACGCTGGAAGCATGTTCCTTAGGAAGGAGAGGGAGGCAACCACAGCCAGAGCCCCTGATCCTGATCTAAGGAAACTCGGCTTCACTGAGCAGACAGTTGCAGCCCTAAAGCTGAACAAGAGAAAACCCAGTTAAGTAGTCTTCATTCTTTGAAAACAATAGAAACAGTGTCTTTTCTTGTCTCCTGTTACTGATGCACATTGAGAAACAAGCACATTAAGATGGTCATTAGAAATGACCCAAGATAATGGGACTGAAAAGCATTAAAAAGGATATTGAGGTGGATTAACATCTTTGGATAGAAGCCAGGGTTAGATAAAAACTGCACAAGGATTAGCCAAAGAGGATATTGACTGATGCATAACCCCAAGCCAAGCACTTCTGTTAGCCCGATAGTCTGTGCAGGGTTAGAACTGATTCTCGCAGAAAGTGCTGTAGTTTTACATAAAAAGGAGAAAAAATATGTAGAACCAATCTTCCAAGACAAAAATAAAAAATCGCCGCATGTTTGAATTCTATGCACCACTTACTAGTTGTGTGACCTTGGGTGGATTATTTTTTTTCTGTGTTTGTGCCTCAGTTTCTCCATCTGTAAAATGGGGGAGAATATTATTCTTGCTGAGCCAATTACGAAGACTTAAATTGATTCTTTTGGGCTTTTAAGCCATATCTTCCTTGAACCCAATTCCAGTATTGCTAGTTCACAAGGCCCACATTATTAGAGTAACAATGAAGTGGTTGGCAGTCAGGTGACTCGCTATCCAGTTGAGTTATTTCTCTTGAGTCACTTACTTGCCTGAGTGTAGGAGGGGGTTGGACTACATTAACATCTGTGCTTCTTTTGAGGTATGACATATTCTATTCCAACAGTTTAGAGATTATTTTTTTTTACATTTTTCATTTGAGTATCTTTGTTGCTGAGATAAAGTACAAGAGGACTTTACTTGTGATCCAATATGCTTCTCCAAATGCCTTCTGGACATTTATACCTGGGCACTCCCTGCAAGCTCCTCCACCTCTACCTGTGAAGGCAGATTTTCACCTTTCTTATCATCCCATGCACCCTACGTCCTTTCCCTCCTGAGATTCCTGAAGGTGATCCCACCATTCTCTTGGTCCCCAACGAAAGCTTCACATGCCCCTAACCTTCATTGCCTCTCCACATCTCTCTTCTCCACCTTCTTCCTGCCACCTTTGAGCAGCTACCTGTGTTCAGGCTCTCCTAGGCTTTCCTTTGGCTAGTGCTTCTTATATCTTAATGTGCGCGTGAATCACCTAGGGATGCTGTTGATTCAAATGCTGGTTCTGATTCTGTAGGTCTGGGACAGCCAGACGTTCCATGCTTCTCACAAGCATCCAGGTGGTGACCACACTGCTGGTCCCCTACCACACCCTCGGGAGCAAGCCACAGAGTCTTCCAGCGAGCGCTCCAGAATCCAGATGTTTTCCTTTTTAATCCAATTTTCAGGGCAGTGTTCCTACACTTTGATCCTGTTCTTCCCTGCTAAAATATTATGGCTTACATAATCCAATAGTAAATAAAATCTCTTCACAATAAAACCTCAACCTGTGTTTCTGCCTTAACTCTTACATTCCCCAGCCTGCATTTAATCTAACACGTGGCTTTCAGGATGTGTTTTTCACTCTCTGTCTTCATGCCTTGCTCAGGCTTGAAATGCCATCTTCCTCCTTTTATTTCTGTTATTCAAAATCTTATAACTCCTTAAAGACCTGACACAGATACTGCTCAATCCACAAAGCATTTCTATTTCCCTGAAATTCTTCCTCTCCTTTAAATGCCCATGGTGCTCTGTTTACTTTCTTTATGCTGATTAACATTCTGCTTTGTAATTTATATATTTACATATCTGCCACCTCTCCCATCAGGCCCAGGGTTCCTTGAGGGAGTGCTTAAAAGCAGGAAAGAACTGTTCAGAGCAAATGAACGGAAGCACTCCATCACTAATTATCCAAAGTCACACAGACTAAAAATATGAAATGAATTAAAAAAAGGCTTAGATAGCTTCATGCAGCATTGCACTACTAGCCATTATTGAGGGTGACTAGAATTTGGGGGACACACCTCTTTTCAATTATTTACCTGCATTTCTGAGTGCTGCCTCTCTGTAAGACCCCATGCTGAGGGCTGTGGCAAGACCCAAAGAATAAGGCCAGTGTCCTGAAAGTCCTTGTCATCTGGTGGGAGAGACAGTGAGGGGGTGCCTCTGAGGGCATCCACAGAGACTTGCTTGGGCCCCTGCCTGAGGCAGGGTTCTAGATAGGAGGAGTGGTGAGTCTGGCCTGTGACATAGTCATTATGTTTGGAAAGCCTATGGCTCTGGAGATAGCATATTTATTAAGCACACACCATGAGGATTTGTCCAGAAACATGCTTTCAATGGAATTCCATCTCTGCATTTGATAGCCTCCCTTTCCAACATTTATAGCCACCACCTGTGCATTCATTATTCACTCCAGTGTCTCTGTCTGAGGCTGGCACACTTAATTGTATGGTGCCTCAGAGGAAATTAGGGAGTTTCTCTCATGAACTTAAGCCTCTCTGTTCATCCATGACTGACTCTCTTGAGTATTAAGTCTCATGGACACACTGGTTGCTTGAGTGAGGAGGAAGATCTGCGTTGTCCTCAAGCTTACGGAGGAGGCTAAATGAAAACTACTTACTTGGTGACTTCTGCCTCTCCTGAGAAATTACATTGCTAAAACGCCTAAATATGTGATTCCTAAACATTCTTCTTTATCATCTGAGAGTTAGAAAATTTTAGAGTTTAAAGGTAGTTTAGCCATAGGCCAGTCCATTCTCTCATGTTTTTCTCAGGGAGGAAATTGAGGCCCATGGTCACACATTAGCTTAGTGGCTGGGTGAGGCATTTAAACTCAAGTCTTCTGAAACTAGGGCTATGGGGCTAAGTAAAAGGGGAAAAAAATGATACATATATTTAGATAGATAAATAAATGAAAGAGACAGTGATAGTGGCTAAGTGGAAGGAAGAAAACTATATAACTATATAGCGATGGGATCTATCACCTATCTATCAAATTGATCTATCTCTATGTAACTCCTTAGTATGTCAGGTACTGTGCATTTGGTGTGTCAGATGCTCTATCACATTACATTTTGGCAATGTTACCCCAATTCTGAGAGATGGGTATCACTCCAATTTTACAGATGAGCAATATGAGTTTCAGAGAGGTGAAATACTTGTTCAAGAGCAAGAATATGGGTAAATGCACTGTGCCCTGAGCCCTTTCTCAGAGGAAGACTGTACCTGGTGACCAATAATAGCAAGAGGCCCTGCCAGTGGCAGAATGAGAAGGAGAAAAAGGAAACAGCTTTTATCTATACAGGATAAGGGTATACTATTTTAACATTTGGGTTTCTCTCTCTTCTTCTTTCTAAATCTTAATGCTCAGTCCTTGTGGACTGATGCCAAGTGGCTTCCACATAGGCCTCCTGGCTTACAACCTCTGAGATGGTATTCATTCTGGTGCTTCCATTGTCCCCCTGCCTCAAACCCTTGTTATGCTATCGAGCAGGTCCTCCAATAACCTCATTTTGTTCAATATCGTTTTGTTATAACATTGATGAGATGCTGTAGGAACTTTACGCTGGTTTATATCAATTAGCCTATGGTAAAATTGGTTTCATTATATGTCATTTCGCTTAAAGTTGCAGAACCTATTGATGACTTTAAGTGAGGATTTACTGTACTGCAAGCTGCAACCTGTCTGCCCAGCTATAATCACTCATCAACAATTGCCTGCTATGCCTGCCCCAACAGCACACAAACCAATGTTCAAAACGTGGGACTGATTCCTCTTCCTCTTCCCCTTCCTTTTAGAATTCCCATTTCTTTAATATCTTTCTTTCTTAACTATCTCATACATACCTTCCATATCCTTCCAAAGACAATGCAAGTTTTACCTTCTCCATAATTCTTCCCATCTTATTTACTTATTGTGTAAGCATTTAATGAGCACCTACTATAAGAGAGGCCCAAATAGAGTAGAGAAAAAGACAGACACAGTCTGTACCTTTATGGAGCTTACAGCCTCGTATGGGCTATAAATAAGTTACTGAGCACTTGTAATGACTGCTCTGAAGGGAAAGCATATGTCAGGGACAATTTAATATACTTTAAAATCTTCCACATTGCCTCCCATCAGGAAAGAGCTTAGTAACTATCACGTTGAATTGTATTCAAGCCTGAGAAATCGGGTGGCAAGATCTATGAGTATGCATTTGCATCTGGGTCCCGTAAGTGCCACTGCCAGTACTCCAGGGGCCTGTGGACTGGGACATCTCATAGGTGGCTGATAACCAAGCAATCAGTCCCAGGTGGGAGACATTCCTGGAGCAGTTCTGCATGGATGTATGTCAGCCGGGTCAAGCAGCTGCTCCTTTGGGGGCTGACTGGGTGGCACCGGCAAGAATTCCGGTTCTCTGGAGCTTGAATGAAATACACATGGCACACTTTCATGTGAATGCAGCTAAAAGCTGGCTGGGGAACAGATGACAGCCAAGCAGCTAGCACTGCTTGAGTTGTGGATCTTCCCTCTGGAGACTGTGTCAGTAGAGTTTTCCCCCGCAATATCACTGTGTTATAAACTCCGTGAGGGTGTTTAGTGGCTGGGGAATATACACGTATAGAACGTAACAGGAACTATTTTAGATGAGCTCTTATTTCTGTTCTTAAGGTATCTGGCTAAGCTTATAAAGTGATAGAAAAATCGCTTTTAGTATTTCTGAGGTAGTAGCAATAGATGAGAGTTACTCATGTACTCTACCGTGTGCTAGGTCCACGCACCATGCCGTCTTCCTCACACACGCGCGTTTGCACATCTTGCACTCGGGCAGGCACACACACTCACACTGCAGGCACAATGCTCTAAGGGAGTCAAGGCCCATCCAGGGTCCCTCTTACTTGTGGTTTATTTTCTGCTTTTAAATTCCATTAAGTACCATTTGAGAGTGACTATTTTATAATGGCCCACAGTTGGGAAAACCAGTTCAAGAGCAGTTTCTATGCCCCAAATTAACATATGCAAAATAATAACAACAAGGATAACAAATTACATCAGGAGCCAGCCAAAGTTATTTTAAAGAGAAGTTCTGAAGAGTAGCAAAAATAAAGCAACCGTTTTTCAAAAAAGGTTAACTTTAAACATTCAAGAAATAATTTAATTTTAAAGTAATGAATTAGGAAAACACAGGAACATTGTTAAAGTTTGATATATTTTGTACTAGATTTTTTTGTTCCTTTATGTTAACATCTACTTCTTGTATAAAATGGGGAACATACGTTGTGCTCAGGTATTCTATACCACTTCTATCATACAAATGCTAAATTAGCAATCTAAAAGTACCCTGATGTTCCTAGAAAGCCATATGAAAAAGAACATAACTGTACAATTCCTAAAATCTTTTACAGATTTGAATTCTCTTGACCACACCTCTCAAAAATATAGTGATACTCCAGATTATATGTTATAGATGGCAAAATGATTTGCCTATTCATCAGTTTACACAATGAGTTGAAATAAACACTATAATTATTTAAATGATATGGTATAAAATGATTTCTAGCCACTCCTTTTTTCTCTCATTTATGGGCATCAAAAGTTAACTAGGAACCTCCTAAAGAAAAGGAATACTTGCATGGTTCCTTCTTTGCTGATTTTACTCAAGATTGGAGGGGCCATCTAGTTCTGCCTCAGGAAAACAGAAGCCTTCATGGATGCCTGAAACAGTCTGTCCTCAAGGAATGCCTGAAACCTGCAGTTCCTCAAGGGCTTCTGCCTAGGAGCCCAGTGTAGGGGAGCAGAAGGAAGTCTTCCCACAGACCTACACAAACTCCTGGAGCAGACTCCGCAGAGAAAAGTCGCCACCCAGATATATGAAGTGCAGATCTATGGCCTCAAGTTTGAAGGCTACATCCATACAGCTATGCAACATTAAAATAAGTTATTCCGTTTTCAGCATTACTTAGAGAAGAAGGACTAAGGGACTGTAGAAACACCATCCAGTTTGCCAACTGCACAAGCCTGGTTTAATGCCAGAATTTAAAACAAAAGAAGAAGACAACATAAGTAAGAAGAGCTGAAATCTCAGTGAAATTACCCTTGGCTACTCAAAAAGGGATTGAAAGTGACCCAAGGATTCAAACTTTGTTAACTCTCATGTGGGATTTGGAATGAAACTCCAGGGAAGGAGAGCCACCCACGCTCTGAAAACATTTAGTCTGGCCTGGGTGCGGAGGTGGAGATGGGAGGAGGCTCCTACTTCTATGATGCCCTTCGCTAGCTTCTCAGAGAGGCCCAAACAAGCTGGCCTCTGGGATTGGAGTGGGTGGTCAAGTCAAACCATCAAGGGCACCAAAAGTCTTCCATCACGTTACCACCACCATTCATGGATACCAGACATGAGTGCCTCTATGTACCAGGCTATCACAATATGGTCACGATGCACATGACCTCATGGCATCTTCCCAGTAGTACTGTGAGGATTAAGTTAGCTTCCATTTTCAGTGAAGAAAGCCTCTTAGCAGTTAAGCACCTTGCCCACAATCACATTGTAACAGGGTGACTCAGAATCGAAGCTTACCTGGTCTGGTTCTAAAGCTCATTCTAACAGCTGTTATGCTCTACTCCTGGGCTCTACTCCTAATAGCCACATCTGTCTATCCCGATGCCCTAGTGTTGCTCAGAACTCATGGCTGAATCTGCCACTCAATTGTACTAACCAAGCTGCTAGTTGAAGTCTTCATTTTCATTCTTCTTTTTCCTCTACCATCTCCATTTCTATCCAAAGACCTTATTGGGGCATCAGTGTCTTATAGGCAAGGGAAAATGAGCTAGAGGAAGAGACTGAGATGTGAGAAAGTCCAAAAAGGAATCCATCTTAGAGTTGAGAAGAAAAAGAGAGAAATACACCATCTCATCATGACAGCAAAACTTTGGCTTTCATGTAAGAGCAATGAGAAAAAAAGGCAGATGTTTTTAAGTCCCTTAATCATAAATCATGTTGGAAGAGCATTCTTTTTTTTTTGTTTGGGCTAAATACATCTATGTGATTACTTTTATTGTAACATAGTCTGCTTCAATGCTGTTTACAGGAAGACTGAAAATATTTTTATTTAATTATTGGCTTCTAATTTGCTATTGGCTTTCTTTTTCAATAGATTTATGAATTGCTTCCAGAAGGCACCCTACTTTCTGTAATGTTAACTTCTTGGATCCTGCTAGAGACTTGTTTTTATATATCCTTAGCTTTTCTTTCTGTTCTGTCCTTGGACACCATTGCTTTTCCCAACATGTTACCTTCATTTTCTCCTTTCTGTTCACTGAAGACTCACATGCAACAGTACACATCCATCTGGCTGGAAGAATGTGGAGATTTCAAGGTTAATCTCACAATGAATCAAGTCCAGGCTCACTTTAATTTATATGCAAAATGGAAACATCTTTTCATTTGATAAGCTTCTCCCACCCTTGTTAACAGTGAAGGGCCAGAATATGATGATGCCCATGGTTTTGAGACAGCAATGGATGGGCATTTTACTTCATTCACAAGATTGTTTTCTCCTCTTGTTTAATTTATTCTGTATCATACCATATATGTAAAGAACTGGAAAAAAGAGCCAAGGTGTTAAAAAAAAAGTTAGCGACTTCAAATACTATGGTAAAATTGAATTGATTGCTTTGAAATGTGTCACATAGCCCCGGCATTCTTCCCGGATCAGAAACCATTAGAGAAGGTATTGCCAGATTCTATATTGTTTTCACTACTTTTCATTCCAAGCAACTGGAAAGTCATAAATGGGGGATAGGGCTGTTCAGTATGGCCTGATTAATTTTAAAAGGGTCCATGAAGGTGACATCATCTTGATTTCCAAGCTTTGCATATGGTGATACTATTTTTATAAATGAATGAATCCACATTTGTTTTAATGGAGGTTGGCTTTGTTTTCTGGGTGATGATAGATTCACTGAGGACCAGAAGTAACTCAGCTGTGTCCTGAGAGAAGTCTTCAATACCCATGTTAACACTAAGACTAAAAACATGATATATAGAAAGAACCTTTGGAGAAGTAATTTATTCCTGCTATATTGGTAAGATATTTATTTTCATCAGTAATGTATTGAATTGTATTCTTATAATCATATAGCTGTATTTCAAAAAACCCAAACATTTGAAAACATCTAAGGATAATTTGCAAGAAACTGGAAAAAAATGTCAGAAAACACCATTTCATATACCATGTTTGCAATAATGATCTTAGTTCAATTTTGTCTCCATATCTTATGCCAACAAAGACTGATTTATAAAGCATGTTCCCCAGTCCAGAACCAGATAATACTGGAGATAATTACTATGCCTGGTTAGAGTTTAAGAGCAATTTCCCGAGGCACCACTTGTAAAAGTGGAAGAACATACATTGGAATGAGTGCTGGTCAGCTATATAGTAAAAGTAAAATAAGGAATTGTTGCACACAGCCTGTTTTCCAATATTAACTTAAACAGTAACTGTATTAAATCTGATGATCCCATAGAACCTTTAATAGTATGATTTTATTGTGTTTATTCACAAACTCTTTTTAAGCTCTGTAGGTACACAGAAAAATCAAATCAATCATAGTCCAATTTCAAAGAATTGATTTACAAATATGATCAGTGGCTTATCATCTGATACTAAGAGATTAAGATCTAAAGCAGAATTTGGATTTCTTCAGGAAACCGAGCTATATTTTTATTTTAAATAAGAAAAGAATCACTGGTTATGTTAACAAATGTCTTATTAGATTTAAAGAAACCCATTAAATTTTAAAGAAAAATTAATTGTGAAGATTTAACATACAATTCAATTTAAAAATAGACTCATACACTTGTTAAGGTATATCTGAACCTAAGAAAATGTTTAGCTTAGAATAAGCCAGGGGTAGTAGATACATTTAATCTTGCCTTGGAAAACCATTATTAATTTAGTGTTCACATCTTTTAGGTTCTCTAAATTTATCCCTGCCTTTAAAATGATGTGATTTGCTTCTTATGAATGTTGGCCAAATCAAATGAAGGACTCAGCAAACCACTGGCAAATTAAAACAAAGACCAACTAACTAATTTAAGCTGTTGTTTGGGTTTTTAAAAAATCCATCTCTTATCCATTTACTTTTGACTTTTTACTTTGTAGAAATTATCAGTTTTAGTTATTTGATTTGGCAATCAAAAAGCCCAGCTAGAGAAAAATAGCACTTTTTTAAAGATAAATCTAGATGTTAAAAAAATACCTTAGATATTTGATACAAAGACGATCCTGTCATAGCATGGTGGATTTTAAAAATTAAAGGTTTTCTCCTTTTCTATAATAGCTTAAAGAAATAAGAAGGCAGACAGTTTTTTTCTTATCGAAATTTTTATTAGAAGAAAAAACAAATAGATTTAAAACAATGGGTAACAACAAATTTCAATAAATATTAAACATTTTAGTTATCAAAGATATTTAGACAATATGTTCCTAATATTTCTGCACAGCAGAAAAACACTGATTATAGAACTCAGACTGTCATATGCGCATGTGAGTTTGTTTTTGGCATAAAAGAACATCTAAAGTCACATTTAAACAAATGTGATAATACTGTAGATAAAGCGATAGTAACTTATTGTTGATTCTCAAAGCTTCCACAAATTATGTGTGATTGACATCCCCTTGGAGTGAATGCTTTGTGGACTCCTAAGATAATATGGAGTAACGAACAGAATTCATTTTCTTTAAAGTTAGTAGTACTAGTCGAGTTATTTAAAACTGAATTAGAAATTATGTTCCTGTTTACATTAGCACATTAACTGAATTAGAAATTATGTTCCTGTTTACATTAGCACATTACAAATGAACATATTGTAAGTAAACTGATGATTTAATATCAAAAGTTAGAAAATAAACTAACAGAGATAAAAACACTCCTTGGTGATAGTAAACAATCATTTAAAATGGAGCTCTTCGGTACGTGACATCTGAGAGCACCCTTTCTCAGGGTAAAGTTTCCCTTTGTAATTTCTCAAAGTTTCCCTTTCAAATCTGTGTAAAACACTGAGAAATGTAGTCTCATACTTCTTATATTTTCAAAGATTTACTATAGAAAAGGTTACATTTTTAAACTTCTTGCTCTTAGTAAAAAAAGAAACCCAACAAGTGTCTGTTCAGGTTATTTTTTTCTTGCGTGTAGTACACATTCATGAATGTCCACTAGGCGCAAGGGAATTTGTTTATGCTGCAAAAGTGTACACTATACAGTGAGGATATCAAACATACTTACATGACAAATGGTTTCCAACCAGTGAGCTAAGAGGAAAACAAATGCAAGGCTTGTTTTAATCACTAAACATTGCAGGTTTTTTTTTTTAAACAATGTTTGTAAACTTGCCCACAAAAGCTGGGTAATATTAAACAGCCAGTAAGGCACTTTGTCAGAGAGGACGAAGTAGTAAAGGCTGGATGATTGGCAATTTGTTTAATAGGAAACATTCTATACTTCGAGGAAAATCTGGAGCTGGGCGGTCAGTCCTTTTACCTATTGAGAGTCAGGAGCGGGAAAAACTTTAAAATTTTCTATTTCGCTTTGTTTACCAATTTTCCCTGCAGAAGTCTTTTAGTTGAAATTTAAAAAATATACTAGGAGCTATCAATTTAAATAACACATCACTTTGTGATCTAATATTTAAAAGAATGTTAACATATTCACTTGTATCTTCAAAACATCCAAGCCACTCTATTTAAAAATGAATTACAAAAAAAAAACCGACCTTAGTATAAAAACGTTCCACATTATTAACAATTCCCTTGCGACTTAGGATGGCTTTATATATTACAGTATAAGCTTTGGTATAAAACATGCAAATAAAAGCCAACAAGGTTGTGATTACAGTGTTCCAAACAAAGCACTTATGAGACCAGGGTTGCATGGACACAGATGAGGAAAAGCTAACACACCACTGCAGGATGACCAGAGTTTGCATGTCTACTGCTTCTTAGTTTATGTACTTTATTTCTTCAAAATCTTCATAAGGGATTGAGTCATGTAATAGGGTCTTTCAGCAGAACCATCGTTTCTTTCTAAATCTTCCACTAGGAGGAAGAATGGCACAGAGTAATTATAAAAGCAAACTGTAAGAGAAGCAACATCGCCATCTGCTGTATTCTTCCTTTACAGCAGTTCAAATTTTTTTTTTTTTTTTTACAGCATAGTTTGGCATCGATATTATTGTAAACATCACTATGAGAAAACAATCAGCCCTTGTTATTGTGTAAGATATTATCGTATGCTGTGTACCAGGTCAGATTCTAACAATAGGACATGCCTCTCAGCTGCATGAATGAGGAAATAACTGATACCTTCTTTTGGACAGCAAACTTAATTACAAAAAAAACCCAAAAGATTTATCAGGAATATTGAAATTCACTTACAAATTCCTTAAAAGTATCATGTTCTCAATTTGCTTTCTAAATTACCATATTTGTTTAAAATTTCTTTTGTTTGGCCATCAACAATTTAAGTAGTATAGTTTTAAAAAACAAGATTTGTAAATTTTAGTGTATCTCAAATCCTTAAACTGCAGATTTTGAGAAATATTGCTGTTTTTTTCAAGTTATTAGTTTGATTTCTTTGTAAGAAAATGGCTTCTAAATTTTCTCCTCAAAAACAATGCTCATTTTTACTCTAATATATTTCAATTACACAAAGAAGTTATTAATAGAGAATATTTTTAAGTAGAAATAAGCCCATAATGTCATTAAAACTTAAAAGAATTAGAGATTCTTTAAGTTTTAAAGACATTATTCAGAAATATTGAATCAAACAACATTCCTTTTTCTATGATTTTGCACCCAAAGTTTATATCCTTAAAATATAGCCAAGTTTAAAATGTACTTGCATATAGTTCAGTGAAACCTTATACTCTAGAGAATTTTCTGGTCTAACTGGTAAATATAATGTCAAACATTTAATCCATGGGCCTCATCTATCACCAAGAATCTAAAATACACAAATTACAATTGTTAGAAGTCTCCAAATTAATTGTCTTAGTCTTTCTCAATTTTCTAACTCTAAGTACAGCCAAGAATAGAAGGAGAAAATAGGCAGCTAGTTTCTCACATGTTGATTTACATTTTATTCAAATGATTTTCAGCTTTTATGTGTGTCAGAATCAACTAGGTAACTTTATAATTCACAAGCTGCCCCACACCCAAACACAATATATCAGAATCTCTTGGGGTGGGGTACAAGCACCTATATTTATAGCAAGTTCTCAGAGTGATTCTGATACATACAAAAAAAATTGTTTATTTTCATCATTATGAACTTTTCCAACTACTACTAAAGTGGACTTATTCCTTATAGTTTTTTACACTTAAGACAGAGGTAGCATTTTACTAGATTTTTGTTGTAACCCCTGTATTGTTGAATAATAAAATAACCATCTAGAAAGATAGGTTATCATTCTTCTCTGAATTATACTTCAAGGAGAATAAGCGTGAAGAAGGCCCTTGGTCAAAATGTGAAGCCAATCCACACTATTGACTACAATAATCTCAAGAAAGTAAGTCAAGAACAAGAAGGTGGCCATTGTAAGGACCAACATTTTGAAAATCTTCCCTATTCATTGGCTTCTTGCGAGTAAGTGGCCATGGAGTCAGTTGATGTACATCTACGTTTCCACACTTTAGGATCACTAAATAAACTAGTACTTATATTAATTTTAACACGATACATTTCTGACCGTCTCCTTGGACACATGGATCATATTCAGATCAAAATGTTACACCGACATGTTCTTTTCTGTCAACACATAAATAATCCTTATATATAAGCTTAGTGTAAAAGCCAAAAGGATGCTAATTGACTCAGTGCTCCTTTTGGGGCACATTTTTACACTGTTAGCCACATGATATGCACTTGCACACAGGGGATGAGTAGGCAAAGTACGTGAGTGTTTGATTCATGCTTTGCTCTGCCATGCAAAAGACAGGCATGGCTCCAGAAACCAGCTTGTCGCTGTGGCCAGCAGGGGAGGAGGAATACGGCAGTAACGGTCCTTCTAAAGCCTCGAGTGATACATTTCCTAACCCACAGTACGCCCCTTGTAAAGGTGTCAGGTAAGTTACCCATGGAGGGCTCACAGAATATTTCCTTAAGGTAAAGTCAGAAGTGTCTTTTCTCTTCCCTCACTGAAAGTTGGGCTAAACTTAAACCTTTTGTAGAACAAAGCTACACAATCTCTTTAATCTAGAAAACCAGGTATGCTGATAAAAAGATCCAATCACTCTTCTGAACAAAACCATTCCAGTTTTCTATTTTGTAGGACTAGGAAAATAGGAATCTGCCTCCATTTGGATTAGAGACCAAAGGCATGTGTTATGCACCATTTTAGTTTTGTTGAGAATATTTTCATGGTGGCCAGAGGTCCATGTTATTGAAAATGACATTCCAGAACTCAGATTCAACTTCACTATAAATATAATTTTACTAAAACAAATGGGCTAGGAAGGTTCCACAGTAATTTTTAACCAGTAATGCTCTCTGTGGAACCGGTGTAATATTAACATTTACACGTTATGAATTTGAATCACTTACTGAAATATACTTCCTAGGGAACCATTAATACAGGTTTAATCACAGTTTAGAGAGTTGTCCACTAGCTTGCACAGTATAGATATAACCATAGCACCATATTTACAAATTTAGTACCATATGCTGGTTAACTATAAATCAATCTTTGTATGGCTAATTGATTATACATTTATAGCACTTTCAAAAATTGCCTGAATATCCTTTACAAATATACACGTATAAAAAAAAAAAGGCTATCAGAGTGCTGCAATGAGAAAACAGCATGCTGAGTTATAAAAGTTTTTAAAACACTTTCGGCTATAGACTTTTAAAAAATGTTTGATGTTTACACTTTGCTCTTCAGCTGGGACCACAGTCAGTCTATAAAGTATCCTAGGTCACAGGAACTACTGTTTATCAAATGCCTGACACCTCAGGTGGTATCAGGTTCTGGCTTTTCAGGAATAAGCACAGAAAATTCACATTACTCAAAAGCATCATTTTCAAGTTACAAATGACCTAATTTACAAAATTTCTACTGAAAAATGAGTGGCACTGTTTGGAGCTTTTCTACTCTTCCTGCTTCTGGGGAACTAGTTGCTTCTTGTTCAGAATTCCGTGCAGGGTAGGGGCTATGAAGTAGGGTTTTTCTGTAGATCCATCATTTCTTTCCAGATCTTCACCTGTGTAAGCAGCAGCCAAAGCAGGCAAAAGCAGCAAGCAGCAACAGAACAATCATACGCATTTTTAGAAATTGGAGAGCCAACCAGGGAAAAATCAGAGAAATTAGTGTTAGAAAAGAAAATATAAGACAAATCAGTGCAGTTAAGTTGCTGACGCTGAACAAAGTAAGAAGCTTAAATCTCTGCCAGAAAGCACTGAACCTTCCTAAATCCCACGCACTTTCAAACTATTTTGATAGTTTAAAGATTAATAAAATATTTCATGTCCTTTCAAAGGTGTTATCTTTAAATTCTGTGGCCGTTTATTTCAGACAGGTAAATTACCACATCCTCTGAGATAAAGCTGAATAAAAGTTTATTATTCCTGTGATAAATGCAGAATAATTGAATTTCAAAGTTCAAAGTCACTTTTAATGGGAATCCACACCCCATGTTACAGATGAAGAAACTGAGACCCAGGGATGTAAAATGGTTCTCCTGAAGTCAAAAGCTCTGGGATGATTAGGATGAAGCGAGGACCCGGCCTCTTGGCAGTTCAGTTCTGGTCCTACTTACCTACAAGCCATCCTGTCCTACTGGCCGTTTGTCTCAGATTATATTCAAAAGCGAATACCAGTGTTTTCTAACTTGTCTAATGGGTGAATTCACCTTCCTGTTTTGCCTAGGCTAATAATAAAACGATGGGGTGTTCATTGAACATGCCCCTGTTGAGTGTTTCGAGGGAAGCACCAGACTCATGCTGAGAAGGAGTTTGTATGGGATTAAGTTTCCTGCAGATACATATAATTCACAGCAGGTAACATCTATGAATAAATACATAAACGCAACTTGATTCTAGGTTTTGACTAGTACATTTTAAAAGATTATGTTATTTATAGCCTTTATGTACTATGATATAAAGGATAAGAAATATTCAAAACCATATAGGATAATTACATTTTGTGGAATAAATCTAAATTCTTTTTTTATTGTACTCTTTGGAGAATGGTTGGGATATTTGTTAGTAGTTTTTTTACATTACACCTTGCAGTGACCTTCCTCATATGTGAAACGAAAAGCTAAGCAGGAAAGATGGGAGACACCAAACAGTTTTATTCTTTCCTCTTTAACCACATTTCCATATCATGTATCACATATCATATATTGCATGTCTATATCATTATCACCCTTCAGATATTGGTAGGAAGCCTGGTATGGATCGCATTAACAATCATCTACAGCTATTATTTTTTTCCCATTCTGGGGCCAAAATTTTCAGTGCCTTGTAATGTTTCAAAACATGCTATGTTTCTATAAATGAAATAGTGGAAAATGGTTTGCATTTTAAAAAACACCAGTTGTTCTGGCAGCCAAAATAATATATATATATATATATATATATATATATATATATATATATATATATATATATATATAATAAAAGGTATAGTTCCACACAATCATAAGTATTATTAAAGAAGAATGTTTTCCAAAGTAAGATGTTGTCCATAGTAACAGCTGGGAAGGGGAGAGAAATACAATTTGGTGTCCCTTGTTTTTTTTTGTTACAGACAAGAGCCTCCCAAAGGAAACTATTCGTATTCAACACATAATGTATTGAATACAGCTGAAATTACACCTGGTTTTCAACAAGTTGGCAATTGTTAATATGGGAGCGTGGAAAACATTTCTTACTACTCAAATTTCAAATCCACTGTAAAATTTAAAATGCACAAGATTTGCCAAAGCTTCCGAAGACTGGAAAACTGTAGGTCCTAGACATCTCCTGAGATACATTTTGAGAAACATTTTCAGTGACAAGAATGGGGACTATCCCAGTGGGGTCTCCCAGTATTGCTCCCATGGTTAGTGTTTGAAATGACAGAAGTGATCTTTGAACACTTGAGTGAGCTCTCTGTGTTCTAGGCACCACCTTATTTCCATGCTCTCGATTCTATCTCAGGTATGATGTTTGTTCATGTGGTGTTTTGTAGATGGCTTTTCCTAACAAGACACTGAGGGCACTAGGAAAAGACTGAATATTACAGTTCTTTTTATAGCCAGGCAAAGAGCCAATGAATACACAAAGTTCTCCTGATTTCTTTGTCCAGTTATTGAAAATTGACTTTAAAATGTTTAGAAAGAAAAAGGAACATAGTCAAATCATTTTCTAGGAGGTTTTCCTTGAATATGTCTCCCTATAGTTAATATTTTTTCTCCTGACCCCAACATGAAGTTGGTACTGTGGGTTATGCTAAAAAAAAAACAAATCCTCAAACTATTAGTTTTATACAAGTGGATCACTCAGTAATGCCCTGTTACAGAATATTTGCTCTACTTATCTTAAGAGCAATAATCTTCCAGAGGGTATAGCTGTAGAGCTAATAAGTTCTGTTCTTTCACCTGCTGACTCTACTTTCTCACAGTCAAAGGTAAGGGCCAGATCAAGCTTCTGATGGGCACGAGGTTCTCCAGAACTTTTAAGATGAGGTACTAATAGAAAACATCCATTCTGTGCATGAGAGTTGCACATGTCACAGAGGCACAGTGAATAAGTCAGTGATGAAAGCTCTAAAGAAGAACATATTTGAACTCTAAGCATCAGAATTGATCTAGCCATTTCCTAGACATACTCCTCTATGAATCCTATCCATCTGTCATTGTGTTAGCTAATGCGAATTGGCCCCTATGTGTCTTTGAAACCGTTGTCAGCTCGGCTTTATCCAACTCTATGAAGGCTCTCCTCAAAGAGTTTTCAAAGTCCAGTCATGTCCTGTTAATAAAGCACCACAGAGGCCAATCATTAGTGTAAGTTTGAAAAGATCAGGAGATGAAAAAATAATTTCATGCTAACACCATGCCATGAAGCCTGAAGTTCATTTCAGTAGCGGATTCTCCTGTGCTTTGCGAACTCCATTCTCTCAGTCATTAAGGTTCAAAGAGCATCTACTAAACAATGTCTTTTTCCAAATAAACACTGTTTTGCGGTTGCAGCCAAGTCCAAGCAAATTCACAAGCCAGCAATGGACATGAGTCTTAACCTTCTCATCTTTCGATTATCCACTGAAGGGGGAAAACCCATGTTCTAAAAACTTACAGAAGCAGATGAAAAGTGTATCAATACACATTGCATAGACGCTGAAGAATCCATGTGCAACTAGGTAAGATCCAATAACGACTGTCTATAAAAGAGTAAAAAAGAGAATGACGATGTCATTAACTTGGCCAAAACAATAATGCAGCTTTAAATGAGAGTCATGATGAGTAAGCTTTGGAGTACTCTGTGTTAATCAGAATGTCAATATAGAGACCAAAATAAATAAATAAATAAATAAATAAATAAATAAATAAATAAATAAATAATTCAGTGATGATGCTTTTGAGTGCTTTGTACTGGGATTTAAACAAAATGAATTAAATTAAATAACTTGCCAATTTTCATACCCCTATCCTCAATGCCTACCAAATATATCCCAGATTTAGGATCCCGTTCACGGAGGCAGTAAAGCATAGGAGTTAAGAGCACGTACTACCAAGATCTGAATCACAACTCAGGCGCTCATTCAACAGATTACTTAACCTCGCTGTGCCTCCTGTATAAAATTGTTGATGGGAGAGGGAAAAATGTGAAGAATAACAATAGTATTTAGGACATATGGATTGAATGAGTTAATGTAATAGAAACCACAGAACTCCACCCAGGTCCTTTCCAGCTGCCCCATCCATCCCTCAGTTTGGGGGAAGGTAGGCCTCTGATGACTCAGCTGCTTCCCTCAATATGAATTGCCCTCCTTGCAGCAAATTGCCTCACCCAGAGTTACACCCCTATCCAGGGGGCAATCCTTGGCCAACAGTTGCCTGATGCAGTCTACAAAGGCTCAGTCCCTTTGTCAGAACTTCCGGTAATTATATCTGAGGCCTCAGCTATAACCACACCTTGGGTCAGTTTCTTCCTTTGCCCAGGCCTGCCCGCCTCACTTCCTTCCTAGTGTATCCCAGGAGAGCACTTCCTAATAAACCTTCCATGTGCAATCTTCTGTCTCAGAGGTTGTTTCTGAGGAACCCAATCTCTAAAGCAAATGAGGCTTAGCACAAAGACAGACCAGTAATGCTAGCTCTCATCATTTCTCTTATTCCTTTTTTTCTCTCCTGTCATCTCTGATAAATCAATCAATATTATGCAGCAACTATGAAATGAACTGTGTTCCCTCAAAATTTGTATATTGAAACCTAATCCCCAATGTGTTGGTATTTGGAGGTGCAGCATTTGCAAGGCACTTAGATTGTGAGGGTAGAACCCTCATGAATAGGATTAATGCCCTCATAGGAGGAGGCAGAAGAGATAATATCTCTCTGTACCACGTTAGGATACAGCAAGGAGGTATTCTATTGCAAACCAGGAAGAGAGCCCTCATTAGGAATCAAATCTGTGGGTACCTTGACCTTGGGCTTCTCAGCCTTCAGAATGTGAAGAATAAATTTCTGTTGTTTAAATCACCCATTCTATGGTATTTTGTTATAGCAGCCCAAACTAAGACACCAGCTCTTACCAGGAAAGGTACCCAGTAGTAATTTAAAGATGTTGGTCCTTTTAGAAGCATTGGGAGTCTTTCTGTGAAGAGTAAAAAGGCCAGGACACCTACATTGAAAAGGCAGAACATGTATATTAGGCATTTGCAAAGCAATATAGCTTTTTGTAGTAAAGGAGTTTTTCTAGGCACCCTGTAAGCTTTTTATTTTTTTATTATTATTACTTACCTATACTCCCAGTAACTAGAATTTTCCCCAGGATTAGTACAAAGTCTGTAACTTTATCCATAACTGCAACTCTGAGAATCAGAAAAAATACAGTATAATTTTGTGTTTAAATTACATGTGTTATTTGCAATTTATGAGAGTGAATAATTCATTAGTTCATTTTGATGCGTCTTTACTGTAATTTTATTTGGCATTTGTTAAATGCAAGAAATGAAGGTAGAACTCAGGGATGAAGCTCTGACTTATTTTTAATGAAGTAAACAGAAGATGGCATTCCAGGGCTGTTGAGCGCTATTGGTGGTGTCAGCCTCTCTCTCTAATTTGAGGCCCACAGACATCCTGAATCCAAAGGATGCTGCATTTGTCCTTTGATTTTGTTCACTCAGACTCTGTCAACTTTGGGAGGGGGAAATGGTCAGAGACATGACGATAACGTTCATGTGGGGAATTTCTTGAGCAGAGGGGATAATAAAAATGAATAAATGCCAGTGGGTGTAAACATATAGGTGGATGATGAAAGCAACAATTCTAAGATGTAAAAAAAAAAAAATCAATGATGTGAGAGAGAAGATTAAAACCTATCAAATGAAAAGACAATATTCATGTCTAAAAAGACCACCGGCACTTGAATAACATGTGGGGTATGTGATGCCCGAGGTTCACCAAACCGTCTATTGCCATGTTCAACCTTATTACTTACTTTAGAACATTTCTTATCAGCAGGTTGAAAGCATCTCTTGCTGACCTGCAGAAGTTTTTGCCATATATTGCAATCTGAGGAAGACAGATATTATTCTGGAGTCAGTAATATCCCCTAACAAGACCAACAGAAAATCCAATGATAGGAAAATGAATTAATTTTCTGTCACCCATACAGCAACTCTCATTCCTCTTTCCAACATTTGGGTCAGTAGGAGGCCTGGGAACTAGATGTACTCAATTCTGCACACCTCTTAGGGTTGTTGACAAATAAAGTCTGCTTCAGATGCTCTATATCCTTAAACTCCATGGGTATTAGACAACTTCAGACAGAGGTGGTAGGTCTTTTTCTCAAATCCCAGGACATGGTTTCTGTCTTTGAAGTGTTTGGCTAGGGTTTGCTGCTAAATGGGTTAAATGTTGTGGCATTCACATTAAAAATTACTCTCAGGAAACCCAGTGCCTTTCAATACACTTGATTTACTGATTAAAGACCCAATGCAATATTCTCACTGGAAGTAAATAAATGACTGAATCTCCATGACTATTTGAATCACCACTGCAGACCCCATGTCAGTAGGTTGTAGTTGCTAAATTTTAAAAGAAATATATTTTTTGGATACCCTATATATAAAATTCTCTTTAGAAGCCTCCATATTTCCATAGGAAATAAGGAACAAATTTAGTTAGATAGTGTCAATGCCCACACATTTCAACATAAGATTCATAAAAAGAAACAGGCCCTTCCTTAAAAATATATAAATCTCAGAATTAGAAAGATATTTTTTTGTCAGAGTAAAACATAGACCAAGTAAACTTCCCTCCCACTAAAGTACATCAAAGACACACAAAATTGTTTTCAATCCAGCACAGTTTTAAATTTCTAAGGTAAATAATGTTTTTCTACTCCAAAAAGGTGTTGAAGTTAATAATTAAATACAGTTAATATACTACCTCAATTAGGAAAGCATAGCCCTGAATCATATATTGGATTCACAAATACTTATATCCACATGGTAATAAATTCAACTGCATGATGTAAAAGTGCTTTAGAGATGGAAATGTAGACATGAGGTTTGGGTTTGCAAAGAAGTTTAGCAAATAAAAAATAATCTACTTACCATAACATAGGCATTTCTGTTCAAAAACTTTACTGCTTTTTCCAAACACCAGAAACAGCATTTCAGGCAGCATTGAAAAAATTTAGAAATGTTGTTCTGGGGCTCTATGAGGAAATATTTAAATCTATTAATGATTTGCAACCAAACTCTATGAATAAAAAAATAATAAAAAATTTTAAATGGCTTTAAAAATTTTTTAATTTCTGTAAAATACACATAAAATTTACCATTGTAACCATTTTTTAAGTATAGACTTCAATAGCATTAAGTACATTCACAATGTTGTGCAACCATCACTTCATTTCCAGAACTTTTCATCATCTCAAATAGAAATTCTGTACCCACTAAACAATAAAGCCTCAGTCTCCCCTTCACCCAGCCTCTGACTAACTCTGTTATTTTCTGTCTGTATGAATTTGCCTCTCTTCTAGATACCTCAGAAGTGGAATTGTACAATGTTTGTCCTTTTGTGTCTTATTTATTTCACTTAGAATAAAGTGTTCAAGGTTCATTTCATTCCTTTTTAGAGCTGAATAACATTTCATTTTATGCATCTGTCACATTTTGTTTATCCTTTTCTCTGTTAATGAAAATTTGTGTGTGTCCATCTTCTGGCTGTTGTGAATAATGCTGCCATGAACATTGATGTTCAAGTATCTGAGTCCCCACTTTCAATTCTTTTGAATATATACCTAGAAGTGGAATTGCTGATCATGTGGCAATACTATTTTTAACTTTTTGAGGAATTGCCATACTGTTTTCCACAGTGGTTAAACCATTTTACTTTTCCACCAGCAATACACAAGGGTTCTAATTTATCCTCACCCTATAAGCACTTGTTATTTCCCATTTTTTAAAATAGTAGCCATTCTAATGGATGTGAAGTGGTACCTCATTATGGTTTTGATTTGCATTTCCATAATGACTAATATTGAGCATCTTTTCATGTGCTTATTAACCATCTGTATATCTTGTCTGGAGCAATGTATACGCCAATCTTTTGTAGAAGACCTAGATGGTGATACAGGAGGCTCCTGCACTTCCCTCCTCCCATAGGTGCACTGGATATACAGCTACACATGGAGTAATCTCCTTGGAGAGAAATCCTGAGGGACTCCTAAACATCAAGTAACCAAGAAAATACCCACATCGAAATGGGTAGGAGAAGCTGAGGTCCACTCCCCATAAACCCCACCCACCCACAGCACCGTATGATTGGTATTATATATCAAATTCCCAGCTTCTCCCTGAGGAGTGAAGGATCTGGACAGTACATCTAGGATTCCAGCTTTTAAGGCCCCCACCCAAGGGATGGGTCCTCAAAACGTTTAGCCCTGAAAGGGAACAGGGCTTGTGTTCACAAGTCCCACAGGGCTATAAAAAACAAAAGAAGCAGTTCTTAACAGGCACATATGCTAACACGCACTGTGGCTATCCCCTCTCCCCACCCCACACCCTACACCCGGGGCTTAGCACATCGTGAGCAGGCAAAAACACCCATCTTCCAGTCTTTCCATGGAAGGGGTCTGACTGCATACTTTACAACTTATTGCCCGAGGGTGCAACTTCTACTTTGTATGCATCTATGGGCTAACTGTGATCCTCCATGGAGCCTGGGGGAGCTAGTGGGCACTTCCACTACCTTCTGCCTCTAGATCACTGCAATTATAACACTAAGTCACCACATCTCTTTGGAAGGAGCTTGTACACATGCCTGGTGCTGCTGCCCGAGAGATGGTCCCCACTTCTCCTGGCCCTGATAGCCAACAGGTCTTGCATTCACGAGTCCTCATGACTATAGCAAACAAAGAAGCAGTTTTTAAATGGTGCAGGAGCACCCTCCCCAATCCCGACACCATGGCTACACATCCTGGCTCTGTGCAGAGGGAGCAGGCAAAAACACCAACCTCCCAGTTTCTCCCTGAAAGGGTCTGAACTATATGTACTTTCCCAGCTGCTGTCTGAGCATCTGGCTTATAATTAGCCTGCATCTAGGTTCTGCCTGTGATCCACCCTCTTTGGGACATTGACAATTCCAAAGTTTTTAGAGAACCAGAAGCTTGGGCTGGGCTGACTGATGAAGTTCATCTCCTACGTAAGACCAGTCAGTCCAACATACTGAGAGACGTGGCTGTTTCATCTAATGCACATAAACCAACACAGAGAGTCAAGAAAAAATGAAGAAACAAGAGAAAACATTTCAAACAAATGAACAAACAAACAAAAAACATAAATCTCCAGAAACTGGTCTTAATGAAACAGAGATGTGAGTTACCCAATAGAGAGTTCAAAATAATGGTCATAAAAATGCTTACCAAGGTCAGGGGAGCAATGCAGAACAAAGTGAGGATTTCAATAAACAGATAGAAAATACAGAAAAGTATCAAACAGAGTTCATAAAGCTGAAGAATACAATACTGAACTGAAAAATTCAATAGAGGGGTTCAATATCAGATTAGATCAAGTAGAAGAAAGGATAAAAAACTCAAAGAGAAGGCAGTGGAATCCATCCAATCAGAAGAGCAAAAAGAAAAAAAAAAGAGTAAAAAGAGTTAAGTTAGCTTAACGGGTTTCTGGGACACCATCAAACAGATGAATATACATGTACTAGAGTCCCCAGAAGACAAAAAGAAAGAGGCAGAAAGCTTATTCAAAGAAACAATGGCTAAAAACTTTCCCAATGTGGGGAAACAGACATCCAGATCCAGAAAGCACAAAGAATACCAAAAAAGATGAACCTAAAGACTCTCACACTGAGACACAAAATAAATCTTCAAAAGTTAAAAGGCATTTAAAGACAGCAGAAGAAAAGCAACTATAAGAATATCAACCGATTTTTCAGCAGAAATTTTGTAGGCCAGAATGAAGTGGAATTATATATATAAAGTGCTGGAAAAGAAAAACTGCCAACCAAGAAACTCTACATGGCAAAATTGTCTGTCAGAATTGAGAGTTTTCCAGACAAACAAAAGCTGAAAGAGTTTATCACTACTAGACCAGTCTTACAAGAAATGTTAAAGGGAGTCCTTTAAGATGAAATAAAAAGATGGTAATTACTAACATGAAAATATATGAAAGTATAAAACTCACTGGCAAAAGAAAATATATAGTTAAATTCAGGATACTCTACAATTGTAATGGTGGTTGGCAAATTACTTACAACTCCAATATAAAGATTGAAGGACAAACTATTAAAAATAACTATAAGTACAATAACCTACTGATACACAATATAAAAAGATGTAAATTGTGACATCAAAAACACTGTAACATGTAATGTGTTAGGAGTGTAAAAATGTAGAACGTTTGTATGTGTTTGAAGTTATCAGCTTAAAATAGATTGTTATAATTGTAATATGTTTTATTTAAGCCTCACGATAGCCACAAAGCCAAAAACCTATAGTAGATAAAACAGATAAAGAGAAAGAAATCAAAACATACCACTACAGAAAATCATCAAATTACCAAGAAAGAGGAGAAGAGAAAAACACAGGTCTACAAA
Source organism: Hipposideros armiger (assembly GCF_001890085.2). Lineage (NCBI taxonomy): Eukaryota > Metazoa > Chordata > Mammalia > Chiroptera > Hipposideridae > Hipposideros > Hipposideros armiger. The sequence continues at coordinate 1,255,928 of NW_017731434.1, forward strand.
ACAGCCAAAAACAAACAAACAAACAAAAAACAATGAACAAAATGCAACAGTAAGTCCATAGCTATCAACAATTACACTTAAATATAAATGGACTAAATTCTCCAATCAGAAGACATAGAGAGGCTGAATGGATTAAAAATGAAGACTCAACTATCTGCTACCTACAACAGTCTCACTTCACTTTTAAAGACACACATAGACTGAAAGTGAAGGATTGGAAAAAGATTTTCCATGCAAATGAAAACCAAAAAAAAAAAAAAAAAACCCCAAAAAGTAGGTGTATCTATGCTTATATCAGACAAAGTAAAATTTCACCCAAAAGATATAATACAACACAAAAGTCATTATACAATGATAAGGGGTCTATTCATCAAGGGGATATAAAATTGTAAATAAATATTTATACACCCAACATTGGAACACCTAAATATATAAAGCAGATATAAACTGTTTACAAAGAGAGAAATAAATAGCAATATAATAATAGTAGGGGATTTCAGTACTCCACTTTCAACAATGGATACATCATCCAGATAGAAAATAAAAAAGGAAGCATTGGACTTAAACTATATGTTAGACAAGAAGGACTTACTACTTAACAGACATTTACAGTACATTCCCTCCTACCACTGCAGAATGCACATTCTTCTCAAGCACACATGGGACATTCTCCACGATAGATCACATGTTAGGGCACAAAACAAGTTTTAATAAATGTAAGAAGACTGAAATCATATCAAGCATCTTTACTGACCACAGTAGTGTAAAATAAGAAGAAAACTGGAAAATTCACCAACATGTGGAGATTAAGTAACATGCTACTGAACAATCAATGGGTCAAAGAAGAAACCAAAAGGGAAATAAAAAAGTATCTGGAAACAAATGAAAATGGAAACACAACATATCAAAAATATATAATGCAGCAAAGCAGTTCTAAGAAGAAAATTCATAGCAATAAACACCTACTTTAAGAAAAAAGAAAGATCTCAAACAATCTAACTTTACACCTTTAGAAACTAGAAAAAGAATATCAAACTAAGCACAAAGTTAGTAAAAAGAAGGAAATAATAACGATCAGAGTATAAATAAATGAACTAGAGAATAAAAGGCAATAGGAAAGATCAGTGAAATTAATAGGTGTTGTTTTGAAAAGATAAACAAAATTGACAAACTTTTAGCTAGACTAATTAAGAAAAAAAAGAAGACAAATAAATTAAGATATAAAAGAAGAGACATTACAACTAATACCATAGAAATATGAAGAATTCATGAGACTACTGTGAACAATTATACACCAACAAACTAGATAACCTAGAAGACATAGATAAATTCCTAGAAACATACAACCTGCCAAGATTGAATCATAATGAAATAGAAAATCTGAACAGACCAATTACTAGTAAGAATTTTGAATCAGTAATAAAAAATCCTCCCATCAAAGAAAGGATTAGATGGCTTCACTCAAGAATTATAACAAATATTTAAAGAAGAATTAATACCAACCCTTCTCATACTCTTAAAAAAAAAAAGAAGTGGAGGAAACATTTCCAAACTCATTTTATGAGGTCAGCATTACATTAATAGCAGAACAAGACAAAACACAACAACAAAATAACAGGCCCATCTCCCTGATGAACATAAATGCAAAAATCTTCAACAAAATATCAGCAAACTGAATTCAACAGTACATTAAAAGGATCGTACACAAAATCAAGTGGGATTTATCCCAGAGGTGCAATGATGGTTCACCATACACAAATCAATAAATGTGATGCACCACATTAACAAAATGAGTGATAAAAATTATATGATAATCTCAATAGATGTAGAAAAATTCACTTGACAAAACTCAATTCCTTTCATGATAAAAAAAAAACTCGCAGCAACCTAGGTATAGGTGGCCTCAACATAATCAAGGCCATATATTCATATGACAAGCCCACAGCTAACAACATACTCAGTGATGAAAAGCTGAAAGCTTTTCCTCTGATCTCAGGACCAAGAAAAAGATACCCACTCTCTCCACTTATATTCAACAAAGTACTTGAAGACCCAGATGGAGCAATTAAGCAAGCATAAAAAAATAAATGGCATTCAAATCAGAAAGGAAGAAATAAACTTGTCTCTGCAGATCACATAATATTATGTATAGAAAACCCTACTGCCTCCACAAAATCCTGTTAGAACCTAAACTAATTCAGTAAAGCTTCAGAAAACAAAAATTTTTGTATATTGATACAAAAATCAGGTGCATTTCTATACATTAACAACTAACTATTGGAAAAAAAATTAAGAAAACAATCCCATTTATGATTTCATCAAAAACAATAAATACCTAGAATAAATTTAACCAAGGAGGTGAGAGACCTGTGCATTGAGACACAAATAAATGAAGAATATTCCATGTTCATGGATTGGAAGAATTAACATTGTTAAAATGGTCACAGTACCCAAAACAATCTACAAATTCAGTGCCTATCAAAGTTCCATAGCATTTTTCACAGAAATAGAAAAAAAATCCTAAAATTTGTATGAAACCCCAAAAGATTCTGAATAGCCAAAGCAATAGAGAAAGAAGAAAAGGCTAAAGGCATTACACTTATTTATTCAAACTATATTCCAAAGCTTATAGTAATCAAAACAGTGTAGTAGTGGTGTAAAAATTGACCTCTAGATGAATGGAACAGAGTAGAGAGAGTAGAAATAAACCCATGCATATGTGGTAAATTAATTTTTGACAAAGGAGCCAAGAATATACAATGGGAAAAAGACAGTTTCTTCAATGAATGGTGCTAGGAAACATGGATATTCACATGCAAAAGAATAAAATTGGACCCTTGTCTTACACCATACACAATAATCAACCCAAAATGCATTAAAGACTTGAAAGTAAGACCTGAAACCATAAAACTCCTAGAGGAAAACACAGGGGTAAACTCCTTGTTGTTGGTCTTGGCAATGCTTTTTTGGATGTGACATGAAAAACAAAGTCAAAAAGAGCAAAAATAGGGGGTGACTGGTTATCTCAGTTGGTTAGAGTATGGTGCTGATAACACTGGGTTGCCGGTTCAATCCCTGCTTGGACCACTGTGAACTGCGCCCTCCTTAAAAGAGTCAATTATGCCATTGTAGCATGAAAGCAATGTGTAACCAATGACCATGGCTGTTCCCCAATTAAAAAAAAAAAGCAAAAATAAACAAGTGGGACTACATCAATGGAATATTATTCAGCCTTAAAAAGAAGGAAATTCTGCTTTTGCAATAACAGGGATGGACCTGGAGGGTATTATGCTAAGTAAAATAAGCCAGACAAAGATGGATATGCATGGTATCACTTATACGTAGTAGAAAAAAAAAAGTTGAACTCATATAAACGGAGTAAAATGATGGTTGCTGCAGGCTGGGTGGGTGGAGGAAATAGGGATAGGGCAATAAAAAGGGTACAAACTTTTAGTTATAAGATTAATAAGGTCTTATGATCTAATGTATAACATGGCGATTATAGTTGATAATTCTGTACTGTATAATTGAAATTTGCTAAGAGAATAGAACTTAAGTGTTCTATGCTTAAAAGGAAAAAGAAAGAAGTAAATATGTGAGGTGATGGATGTGTTTACTATTTTGAGTGTGGGAATCCTTTTACAATACATACGTATATCAAATCATCATGTTGTACACTTTAAATATATTAAAATTTTATTTGTTAATTATATCTCAGTAAAGCTGAACAAGTTTTATATAGTTAAAAAATCCTTTGCCCATGTTGAATTGCGTTGTTTATTATTGAGTTGTAGAAGTTCTTTATATATATTCTAAATATTGGTTGCTTATCTGGCATATGATTTGCAAATATCCCTCCCCCTCTTCTGTGGGTTGTCTTTTCACTCTCTTGATAATGTCTTTTAATGTACTTTTTTATTTTGAGGAAATCTTGTTTTTTTCTTTTGTTGTTACATCTAAGAAATCATCACAACTAATGTCATGAAGATTTCTTCCTATGCTTCCTTCTAAAAGTTTTAAACTTTTAGCTTTTATGTTTAAGTCTTCGATCCATTTTGAAATAATTTTTGTGTATGATGTAAACCAAGGGTCCAATTTCATTCCTTTGCATATAGATACCCAGTTTTCCTAGTAACATTAGTTGAAAAAACTGTCCTTTCCCCTTTGAATGGCCTTATATGTGAGGGTTTATTTTTGGGCTCTCTATTCTATTCTAGGTCTATATGTCTGTCCTTATGCTAATGCCATATTGTTTTGATCACTGTAGCTTTGTATTATAATTTGAAATCAGGAAACGTAGTTGTTCCAAATTTGTTGTTCTGTTTCAAGATTGTGTTGGCAATTAATAATATTTTAAAGTGCATTCTAAGCTGAGTTTATGTGTTTGTAAACTATATGTGTCATGTATGAAAATTTATGCCAGTGACACCCACATTTATATTTTATGCCTGACCTGTCCAGAGCTCTAGACTTGGAACTGCCTGACAACTCCACTATGCTTCTCAATATTCATAGGTCAAAACACAGTTTTTAACCTCTTCTTTGAAATTTGCTTCTCCTGGTTTCCACATCTAAGTAAATAGCATCACATGTTTTTCTCTCTTTTCTTCACCACTGTTCCTCTCCACCTCCTTCTCCCATATCCAGTCCTTCAGCAAGTCCTGTTGGCTTTTCCTTCCAAACACCAGGTGTGACAAAAAAATGTATACAAGTGGACACTTTGGTCAGCGTTGCTCAAGCAGTAGTTTACCGTAATCAGAAGCATCTGGACACTGAGGGTAACCACTTTGAGCTCCTCTTGTAATTGCAGAAGTCAAACGTGACTTGTATTCATCTTTTGTTATCAACACATATTGAATATTACAATTTTAATAGTTTTTCCCTTTCTTCAAATGTGTTTACATTTTTTGGCACCCTCTGTATATCCCCTATCTGACCACCCTAGTTACCATCCTTATTACCCTAGTTACAGTCATTGTGTTTCCCCCAACCACCTACTCCAATCTATTTTCTTTACAGAAGTCAGGAAATCTGAGAAAAGATGAATTCTTGAATCTTACCTTTAAGACGTTTGTCCAAGTATTCTAGGACTATTCTCAACATTTGAATTACTGCAAGAATTAAAGATCCAAATGCTAAGGATCCTGTGTGATACCTGGGCAAAGATAAAATGAGAATAAAAGTTAACATATCCTTACTATTAACAAAAAGAATGTTAGTTACACCATTTTTATAGGTAAAGGGGATCTGTAGAAGGACTGATAGGAAAGAGCTTCTTACACTCTCATTCAGGTCAATAAAGGTCTAGAAAATTTTAAACCATACACATATGTTTTGCCGTTCATCTTCAAAAATGATACCACTAGCCTGTCAGCATAAAATAGAATATTTCATTTGGGAATGGAGAGACAGAGCCAAGTTAATCCTTAATCTTTAGTTTGGTGTCTTCCCCTACCTCTTCTCTCCAGTAGCCTATGGTTTTTAGAAGACTACTGGCCTAGGAAGGGATTATAAAATTGTGGCTATAAAACCAGACAGAGCCAATGGACATCTATGAGCCTTGAATCATACCTTTGAGCTCATTGTACCTTGCCACTTGAATTATAAGCACAAGATTGAATTAGAAGCACACTAAACATAACTGGAAAAATAGATGTAGGGTTCAAGGTAGAACTTACCGTATGGCTCGTCCAAATGCAGTAAAAAGTGGATATGGTGGGATGTCTTCAGGTTTATTCAAGGCCCAGTAATAAGAGGCAAAGGCACCAGCAAGGGTACACTGACCCAATGCAATGACAAAGTTTATAAGCCAGAGAAAGACAAATAGATTGAATATGTGGAAGGTAGGGATGTATTGATGGTACGTGCTCTTTCCACCATAGAAAGCAAAGATACACTGAGCCCCAGGGCAAGCTTTGGAAATTTCAGTTGTATTGAAAATCTGCACTCAGAAAAAAAACAACACAGTTAATATAATATTCAAATAGTAGTCCAAGATAACACCCTCCCTGCCTCCTCCTTTTGTGTAGCCCCCAATTGCATGTCCTGCGCTTTTTCCATGAGCTTCTGCTGTTACTCCTACCTTCTATCACATCACTTTATATAATTCTTTAATGAGCTCTGCAAAGTATCTCATTGTTTGTCCTATGTCCATCCCTCTTCACCTTACATAATTTCACATTTGTTAGTGTTGTTGTTGACCATACCTGCTTCTTGGATATATGATAGGCCATATGAGCTCAGAAAATAATAGAGCTTTCTCTCTATTCTGCCCACCATTTTCAGTGTTGGCTAACTTCTGACCACCTTCCCCTTCGCTAGTGATCCCTATCAATGCACAGGGTCTCTCTTTCTGGATAATAGTTACAATAATTCCTAGGTATTGAAATTAAGTAAACGAGAGGGTTTCTTTTACTTACCTCTGGGTCACAGGTTTTATTTTCATGTTTACATTGCCCCGCTGGGGCTATGATTTTGTATATGGGTACCCCTGATGTAGCCAAGTACCTGAGTAAACTCTATTAAGGATTAATTATTTGCTGGTAAATTGAAAATAAAGCCAGTAACTTAAAAGTCTTTTGAGAGATTAACTTCAAAAAATGTCTAATCTTTTAATAATTCATCCATCTTTCAGACCCAGAGAACATGGTTGGCTGTACTGAGAGGCCTCTCAAAAACTGAAATATATAGGAGCTTTCTGAAGCACCATATGTGAAGACAAAATAAAACAAAATCTACCATATGACCTATTTGAGGGGAAATTCAATCAGCAGACAGAAACTTTTTTAGAGTTTGGAAAAAAAAAATCAGTTATTTCTTTAGGATGTTCCTAGTCTTTCCAGGATGAAAAGCACTGAACTCTTGGCTCCTGAATAGTAGTGTGGACCTGAAGTTTAAAGTGATGAATCATCAAAGGATACACTGCTGTCACGGCCCAGTAGAAAATGCAGATTGAGAGGAAAATGAAAGTTAAAACTGGATAAATTAATGTCGTAGGAACATATCTGATGGCTCTGAAATAAAACCAATAGTTGACATTCAAAATGATCCAGGGTTATAATTTGTCAATTAAATTGTTATCTGTTAGAGCTAGGAATAAGTCTTAGACTGAATTAGTTCTAAGAACACTGATAATAACCATTGAACCCTTTTTGCTGATTATGCTAGCATATTCTTAGTTGGTTTTAAAATTTTACTGATTGATTGATGGAATGATTGATTGTAAGCTGGAGATATTATTTCAATGTTCATGTTTGATTCCTGCCCAAAGTTCTTCAAACTCTCTCCTCTTTGCTTATTTGTATCTGACTTATAAAGATTTGATACATTATAATCATAATATTTATTCTTTCTGTTTAGATTCTTAGACTTTTAAAATTGGAGAGGACCATGAAGATCATCTAATCAAATATGAGAATCCCTCCCTAACTCAAGAATCGCTTCTGTACTATCTTCAAAATACGTTCATAAGTTTCTGGTGACCTCGTTGAATGTTAGGAACTTAGTTGTACATGATGCATCTTATTCTATTTCTTAACAATCAATGTATTAGAAAATTCTTCCTTATCTGCCTGCCTGTGACTCACACCCACTACCTTCTGGAGAAGAAATGAGCACCTTTTCAACACAGCAACCCCTCAAGCAACTCCATATTCTTTTATTCTCCAAGATGATCATTTGCTTGATATTTCCTCATAAGACATGGTTTCAGAAATGTCTGCCATCCTAGTTGCCCTGTTCCTAACTACCTTTCAATGGCTTTTTTAGCATGACACTGGATTGAATCCAATACTGTTTAATATAGCCACTGAGAACTATGATGAAACTTATTTCCACTCCTAAGATGTGCATTGGCGCATCTTAGATCCCTTTTGCATTTATTACCTTCTTTACCTTACTGTTTGAGCTATGGTGTTTTCCCCTTTCTCCAGACATTGCTGGTAAGTGAATTATTGAGCAACCCTATGTCTACCCTGTAGTATCACACCCATTTATTCCAACTCTCTTTTTCCCTTGAGCAAACTATCAGCCTGTCACAATTGTACTGGTCTTTTAACACACACACACACACACACACACAGACACACTCACACACACTCATATACACATTTAGAGGCATAACAGTGGGGCAATTACAGTGAATTGCACAATATCACATTATTTAAAAAAATCCAGCAAATCAGTAGTTTTCAGTGGCTAATGATAGGGCTTTAGCTGTTGTGGGAAGGAGAAAGAGTTTAATTTAACAAACTGCTTGTTAACTATTTAAACCATGGGCCTCAGGTAGCACCATTTTATTATACATGACAATTTTGTTAAAATAATCCTTAAAGACTATTTAAAATAATTTGGTCCTTGGTCATTAACCACTTAGTTTCCATTATTCTAAATAGAGAGTGTAGTCTGCTGGCTTTATAGTAATGCTTTCCTTGTTTTTTTCCATGCATTATTCAAAAATTTCAAGCATTATCCTCAAGTGACCTTTTGGAATATTTTGGAAACTGTAGGTGTTATTACCTCCCAGCATGCATTTTATGAAAAATTTAGTGTTTATTTTCTAGCATTTTAAAATAAAAATGGCTCTGGGTATAATGTATTTGTGAATTAAGAGCTGTAAATACAAAACGTATAATATGGTGCTGCTGGATCAATTATTCTGTCTATTGGCAAATTTTGCCATTCATATAGAAATGGTAATAGTATGTAATTGACCTAATAGAATTATGGTGATTTAACGTTCTGCAAATGAACGCAACCATTAATATTAGCACATGACTCAGTATGGAACTAATACATGTAATATATCTAACTTTTATATATCACTTTATCACTTATTTTACATACATTATTCTCCTAACATAGATTTGGTGTTTTAAAAAGTCCTACTACATAGACTGAACAGGTTTTAACCTTCTTGTACCCTATGATAATTGAGGTTTTGGGGCTACTGAAGGACATGTTTTCATGACCTTTCTTGTAAGTGGCAAGCCTGAACTTGAACAAGTCCTCTTGAGTGGAAAACAGATTTTGTTTTTTAACAAGTCTTCTTAAACGGAAAACAGTCCGGGGCATCTGCACAAGATGCGGTGGCTGGGGGCCTGGCTGGTGCGCACCATGCAAGCTTCTCCATCCGGGCCTTACCTGCTCCCTTCCTTCAGCAGAGCAATGGAGATGCGGATCCGGTTTCTAAGGAAGATCAGCGTTAGGATGACAAGCACTTCAAGGATGCAGAGGATGATCACTTTAAACAGGAAAAAGAAAAATTAGTGCGTAATACACATCAATCCCCAAACCGCGCTTTCTCTGCAGAAGTTAGGACTGAGCACCATGATTATTTCTGCCAAGTCTGACACTTCATAGCTTCAGCTGTGCTGCCGCTCCAAAAGTGCCAGTCTTAAAAATTCATGTTCAAAGCCTCCAAGCAATCTAGACAAAAACCTTTAGCTACGGTTTGAACAACTCAATTGGACAGGCTTTATCTATGGAAATATTTCACAGCATTTGTAGAAATGAGAAAACAGGCAGGGAAGGAAGGCAGGAAGGGCTGCGGTAGGCAGCTCTTAAATGCTCCATTTTTACTTCGTTGAGTTAGAGAATCATTACGGAAGACACTATATGTCTGCCCTGTTTTTTGTCTGCCCTGTTTTTTGTCTGCCCTGCTCACAATGCCTCTTCATTAATTGACTTTGCTGATTTACAGGGCCGGCTCTTGGCTGCTACATTTTTATTTTGTGACTCCTCCATCATGGCCACTATGGATGGTATCTAACCCATCCATGGATGGTAGACTAACCCAAGTTGTCTAATAAAAGTCTCAGAATTAGAACTAAGGGAATCTAGGGCACTTTTGAGTTGAAGTTTATAAACCTCTTGAACTAAGTAAGTTACACAAACTTAATGACCTGTGTCAGAACTACATGTAAAGTAAGTAAATCTGCAAAGAAAGAATAAAATGTATGTGTATAAAAGAAAGAGAGCAAGGAGAAGAAATCTTGAGTTTCTTTTGGCTTTTGTTTCCTGTATCTAGGTATACTTGAAAGTCCAGCTACTTCTCAGTTTTGTTTTTGAGTTTGGTGAGACACTTCTACATTCTTATAAAAATACCTCTGCTTTGGCCCCAGCTTATTACAATTTTATTTTCTTTTCTTTTCACCTAGATTGAATTAGTTTCTTTTTACTAGAAACAAAACAGTCCTAATTACTATATTTTCTCAATTCTAAAACATACCTTTAATTTAATAATATATTTTTAGAAAAAGTAAAGAAATCCTTCATTAAATGTCTATTCACTGATTATAAGATGCATCCTGACTTCAGAGATGTTAAAAAGTGAAAAGGTGTGGATCTTAAAATTAAGGAAATGTATCACTGCAAATAACAATCTGAAATTACAAAAGAAACTTAATGCAAAGTTACTTAAATTTCCACCTGTGAAAGAATCTATTCTATAACATTCTCCCTAGTTATTCTGCTGATGCATGAACACCTCCGGTGATAGGGCACTCATTATTTCATTCTATTGTTATACCACTAAGACTCTGATGTTGTATCACATATCATTTAACATTTACAAGTAAGTAGAAATCAGCTAACCCAGAGACGTGGAGGATTTTAGTAATGCATCATTTCCCTGCTACATCTTTTTAAAGTTAAACTATGTATTTATGTTTTCATGAACATTTGATTCTCTTAAAACATAAAATTGAGCTCCAAACTGTGGAGGATAGTCATATTAAACTGAAATCATTATTTTCTTTGGACAAACCTAAGAACATGAGATATAGCAGAATCACTTTATATTCTAAAATTACATTGATAAGAACACTGCATATTATACTTCTACCTTTATAAAATTATTGTTACATATTCAAAATGGTTATATTAGAGAAATTTAACTGTCTTTTGAAGTTATATATTACAATCCTTCCTTGTGCTTGAATCAGAGCAAACAATAGAAACACATATTTTTTAAGACCCCATAGAGAAGCTGGTATTACTATAACTTCACAGAGGAGGAGATTGGGATAATTAATAACAAAAGTGAGAATAGAACTGTCTCCTAACACAATCCAAGATTCATATAAATTATACTCTGGTATGTGTAAATCTGCTTATTTTCAGTGTTGCTGTCAATGAGTGTAATTTCACATGTATGCACTTTGGTTCCTAGAATTTTGTCTAAACAGAGTGCAAGTAATCAATTAATCTCTGATAAATGGTTTGTGAAAGCTGAGGCTCATCTGAGGAAAAATTAGTATTGCTATACTTGAAAATAAAAGCAAACTCTGTATATTCCTCAAAGAACATCTCTTAGTTTTTCAGTGAAGGATCTGATCATCTCATTGATTTTTGTGTTAAAGGTCCTTAAGAGACAGACAGCAGTGGGATGACCATAGAACCTGTAACTAAGATCCATCTGAGAGTAAAACTAGAGGTTTCGATGCATAATGGAGGAGATTTGTCATCTTTAGAAAGGATAGCTACCAGTGTGTGGGTTGCTGAGGATATAAGAAATCACTCAAATTCAGGAAAAACAATTAGATGAGGGTGCAAGTCCCAAGGTGTCTGATTTTTATAGTTAAAAAGAAATGGCTACAAATGAAACAATTCTTCCACAACACGTTTGAAAAAATAACGTGTTTGTTATGTGAAGGGAACTAGTCTGATGAAAGCTAGAAATGGGAGGCCAAAGATCAAGGAGTTGAAGTTTTGATCCGGCACTATCCAAGAAAAGAGGACGACTAAATTTGACAGATAAAGGAATCTGGGGGGAGGCTCCTGTGCAAGCTGGTCTAGGTCATCAAGCTCAGCAGGTGTCGGAAAAAAAAAACACCTCTCAAGACGACCTGACGCCCTCTGGCAAACAAGCTTCTCATTGGTAATGTTGTTCCCCATACGCCTAGATCCCAGGCGAGCAGTGCCCTATATGGGCTATGTCTGCATTCTGGTCAGGGGGAGTTCCCTAATAGTGGAAACAAATAAAATGGCACTCTGATGACATAATGTGAGCTTGTCCTTGAAAGCTTAATGGTTTTGGGGTGAAGTGGCAAAATCAAGCTTTCAAATTTATGGGGCTGGGACCCATACCTGGAATTATGATGCCTCACCAGATAATGGCCACTCTGAGGCTTTCTCTCTGGGCTCATTTACCAGGTTTCTTTGAACTTGTCTTGCCTGGCTCTTGAACTTTAATAATATGAAGATGAATTTTCTTTTAAAGCAACATGTAATTAGAAGCCATTTACAAAATTTTGATGAAAGAATACGGATCTCTATGAAGTGCAAGGAATAGTATAACAAAACCATTCTAGGTATATGGATTAAAGCCTGCTCTAAAGTCATCTTGCTTTAAAAATTTTGTTACTATTACCCTTAACTAATTTGATAATCTGAATAAACACTTCAAAATGTAAATTTATTTATAGTTACTTGTATTTCTCCAATTCCTATAATAAAAAAGTTTAAAATTCCTGTTATAAAAAAATAGTTTATTTTTTTCTTTAAAAAAAAAAACAAGTTTGAAAACAATCAAGCACTTTTTCCCTTTAAAACACCTTTCTTGGATATTAAGTTAGTTAATGGTCTAAAACATTTTAAGTTGAAGGCAAAAGGCTTGAAATCATTGTAAAATAAAATTTTCTTAGATTATAGCATAAATTCCAGTCAATGGCTTTCCATTTAAAGTAGCTTGTAGGATTACAAACACATTCACTTTAATGACATTAGCAATAAGTGTATTTAACAGGTTATACCAACACAAGCTTTCCTTTAGACAAAACGATGCTTTCTCATTATTATTTTAACAAAACCAGTTTTTAGAATCTACTCACTAAATACGAGCCATGTTTGTCTCAGTTGAAAGTACATGCGTATATCAGTCTGAATCCCGATGTCATATATAGTTAAGTGAGAATTTTGGCGTCCCCGAAGATTGTTGTATTCCTTGTAACAGTGCCATATTCCTTGAAAAGGAAAATAAAACAGACTCATATAAAATGTTATTTTCTGGGCCGGCTGAGTGGTGTGTTGGTTAAGAGCTGGCTTGGGATGCCAGACGGCCCCGGTTTGGATCCCACATATGAGAGCCAGTGAAGCTGCCCTCTACAGCTAAGATGCTGAACAACAGCTCAACCTGGAGCTGGGCTGCTCTGAGTCGCCGGGGTGGGCGTAGGCTGCAGCGTCTGCTGCAATGGGTTGCCATGGGCTGCCGTGTGTAGCCAGCAGCCAGCGTGAGCGGCCAGCAGCGTAGTGAGAGACCGTCCAGAAGCCGGCGACTGATCTGCCTCGCCAGGGAAGAGAGCAATGATGGTGCCAACTTGGGCCAGTGAAACAACGTCCTCCACAACTAGACTGAAGAACAAAAGGACAGCAACTTGTCTGTTCCCCTTCCCCCAATTCCCCAGCACTGTTCTCCTCCCCCAATTCCCCAATAAAAATCTTAAAAAATGTTTTTAAAAATAAAATGTTATTTTCTGAAACATAAGCTATATGCTTATCATACATATCTACATGAATTTGATCAGCATGGCCATTTCTATAACAGCAAGATTCATATTTACATAATAAATTTTTATGTTGATCTAATAGTCTAAATGTGCTACTGTATTCAATAAAAATGTTTTCAGTGTTTATTTGAATGACTATGGCAACACCTGGCTTTAAATGTCTTTTTGACTAGAAACAACTTTAATGTCCATCAATGGGGCTGGTTAAATACATTATGGTATATTTGCAGAGTAGAATACTATATTTCCATATAAAGAGGAGATAGTCTACTGATATTAAATGATTTCTATGATATTTTTTAAGTGAAAAGAGCAAGGCACAAAATGACATAAAAAGTATGCTGTAATTCATATAATAAGGACAATCTTTACATACGTTTTCTTGTACACACATAAAGTATCTCTGGAAGGATACACAGAAATATAAATTTTTTTTGCTTGCAAGGATGGGAACTTAGTGACTAAGGACTAGAATGAGAAGGGAAATTTTCACTGTATAAACTTCATATTTTTTGAAATCTGAAACACATGAATATATAATCAACTTAAAAAGCAAATTTTAAAAAATCAGTTAAATTGAAAAAACAGTCATTTAAAAATTTTTTTGATGGTGAAGTCATGACTTGGTGGAATTACCTAAAGCACATTCTTATCAAAGTTTATGTCCAGGCAAGGGAAATATGGACTAACCATATTTTTCCCAAAAGTCTGTATTTCAGGCTGTATAATGACTGTTTACTTTGTCTAAATAAAGTGGGAGTAGAAAACAGAGTTAAGAGGTCTGTTTATTTTAATGACCAATAGGTCTGGATTAGGTGCATTGGAGGTGTTTTAGCAATAATGAAGAGAACGCTTTTTAAACCCCTAACTGTAAACTAACAGGTGTTTTTTGCAGATACAAGATGAGAGGGTGAGACCATGGAGAGAGAAAGACAAGACTGGGCTAGAAAGGACATTTGTTTCTCAAAGAGATATGACAAATCTTTTTCTTTCAGGCACTGCTTTCTCAGTATATTATTAAATTTTCCTTTAAAAAATTCTTCATGGAATATTTGATACATACAAAATTATATGTAATACAGATGTAGATTGTAAAGCATATAGTAACATGAACACATATGATTGCATCATCTACCTTAAGATTTTATAATCTCAATTTTGCTCTAGTTATGTAAATTACATTTTTTTCTCCTACCTGCTATCTTCATCTTATCATATCTTCCTGCCTGCCTCCCTTCCAAAGAACAATTATTCTGAATTTTGTGCTTATTATTGTCTTATTTTAACAGAAAGATGTGTTGAAATCTCCCTCCAAGGGAGATTTATATTTCATACAGATTTATTATGTATTGGTTTATTTATCCTTGTAGTTCTATGAATTTTGAGGCTATTTTGTTAGATGTATCATGTTTCGAATTGGTATATCTTTTTAGTGAAGTGAATCTTTTTATTCTAAAATCCTTTTGTCTGGTGTTATTATGGCTACTGCAGGTTTCTCTTTGTTGATGATTGCTAGTATATTTTTATCCAGGTCTTCATTTTCAAACTTTCAATTTGTTTATGTTTTGTGTAAGTTTTGTAAATAACATACAGTGCCAACTTGTATGTGTATATTTTAATCTGGCCTGACAATCTCTATATTCTAATTGGTGAGTTTGATACATTAATATTTAATGTATTGATATATTTATTTTTGTTTCAACCTACTTACTCTTTGCTTTTCCTGTTCCACTTTGTGTCTACACTTCTTTTTTTCCAATTTTTGCCTTTCAAAAACTGGTCAGTTTTTGCTTGTTTGTTTACCTATATTCTATTTTTCCCCTCTACTGGTTTGGAGATACCGACTCAGTACATTTTTAGAGTAGATTACTCTTAAAAATTTGCTATGTGTACTTAACAACCAAGTTTAAGGTCAATATCTTAACAGGAAAATATAAGGACCTTAAATCACTCAATAATCACCCCACTTTTATTGCTCAGTATTTTACTTATGTACATTTAAACCTCAAAAAATTGGATATTGTTATTATCATTTTATACAAAGTTTACTTAGGTTTACCTATACATTTACCAATTCATTTTCTTTGCTCACCATTCTTTCTTTCATCTCACATCATTTTGTGGAATGGTTTTCCTTCTTCTTGAAATACATTCTTTAGGAGTTCCTTTAGTATATGTCTATTTGTAAACTCTAGTTTTTACTTATCTGAAAATATCCTTATATTACTTTCATTCTTGAAAGATAGTTTTGCTGAGTGCACAGCTATAAGTTGACAGTTATTTTTTCTTAGTTCTTTGAAGTATTATTTCACTTCTTTTGCTGCTATTACACATAAAAAGTCTGCTTCAGCCTAATTGTTCCTTTTTATGTGATCTGTCTTTTCTCTCCTGTTGTTTTTAAGATCTTTTGGTTCGTTAATTTTCTATTTTGCTATTTAACTTATTAATTTAATTTTTAATTGACAATTTACCTTGAAAAGTTCTATTTGGTTCATCTTCATGCGTAGCTGGATATTTTTGATGATTTGTTATTTTTTTTAAATTCTACCCTTAATTCTTAAACATTTCATACATGGTTATTTCATGTTTTATATTTACTAATTCCAGTATCTGGTTTCTTGGAGAGCTCAATCTGATGTTCACAGTTTTGTTTTTTCTTTTCTTTTCTTACAAAAGACCATTTTCTTGCATGTTTGGTAATCTTTGATTGTGATTCATACTTTGTTCATCTTAATCTGTGGAAACCTGGTAATCTAAATTGAAGATACTTTCACCTAGAGGGGGTTTATATTTGTTTCTGTTGGCAGCCAAAGGGTACTATAAAACTGGGGTCACTTTAGATGCTTTCCAGGAACCCAGACTTACTCAATGAGCTTCAGATCTGATCCTCTACTCTGCTGCTGGCTCTGGTCTAAATCTCCTGATTGTAGCACTGGTATGGGCCACCCAGAGTTTCACGTGTGCTTCCTGCTCAGTTCCCCACTTTTTTAGTTCATAGGTTCAATTTTGTTTTCCTTTGGAGAGATTTATTTTCTGTAAGCTCATCAAAACAATACAATATATAAAACAATACAATGTGATTTTTATGTGATTATTTCATAGAAAGAGGGTCTTTCAGGCTATTTAGTTCCTTCATACTTGTGGTTGTGAAAGTCTCAGCAGTGTTTTACTATTTCTTTTTCCTATTGCTTTCTCTCTCTTCTTAGTTTTTTTTTTTAAGGTATGATTCCTGGTCTTCAACTCTTCCTTCCTCAATAATATTAGTGCATAACAAAAACAACAGGTATTATTTACTGAACAATTGCTATGTGCTAGGCACTTTCTAAGTACTTTATATACATTATTTTATTTAATACATATTCCTATTATACAGTTAAGGGAACTATGAATTAGAGAGACTATGTACTTGCAGAGGATCATGCAGTTAATATGTGATGAGTCTGACAGTGTGCCTTTTTCAATCTCTAAATCAATGTTTGTAACCATGGTGTTATATGGCCTTGCCTGTGCAACTCTTAACTTGTTGCGGTCAATGAGAATTGTTCCACTGCTACGTATGGGCACTTGCCCACAAATAGCCTGGCTTTCCTCTGGTCAGTATGACACATTCATGCTGTTCTTTGCCCTAGGCTGCTATCAGTAGGAAATGGTTGGTTTCCCATGGTACACAGAAAGTCGATTTTCCAAAATAGTAGCAGATGTCAGTTACATACAGTTTTATTTACTTACACTTCCCAATCTAGTTGGGCATTTCCCCACCCATGGAATAGCTTCAGGCTTACTTCCACGCCATTAACTGTTGGGTTAGCAGGACCTGCGGCATCAATAAGGAGCTAAAATTGGTGGTTTTACCTGCATGTTTTTATATATCGACCATCTTTCTCCCTTTTGTCATTGTCAAACTTGGACTATAGCCAGTCTCAGGCTTTTCTTGCTCCTTAAGACACGTCAGTGAAATCAATAGCAGTCTTTACTACTCTTCCCTTCTTAATGATAATAAAAGAGTGATTGAATCACATACTCAGATTCTATGGTAGCAAAGGAAAGAGGTTATTCTGAGCTCCAAGCAGAAACACAAACAAAGGCTTTTAAGCAAAAAGCTTTCCTGGGAGTTTCTGATTAAGGGACAGCAGTTCTTGTGCTCTTCCACCAGATTGACCCACCTCTTCATGGGCAGCTGCCCAGCAGGAACAGATTAGGAGCCCCTGAAGAGACCTGAACCATTGTCTAGAAACTCACTGAGGATAATGAGGAGGACAATAACAGTAACCCAACACATAGTGAGTATTTACTGTGTTCCAGGCACTATTCTAAGAGTTTTTTATATTCACTGTCTCAATGAATCCTCACAATCTTGTGAGACAGAGATACATACCATTATTGTGATGATGTTATAGATACAGAAACTGGGTCTTATAATCATTAAGAAATTTTCCAAAGTCCCCCAGGTATACATTACAGAGCTGGGATCAGAACTCAGGCTAACTAGAGAGCATGGGGATTCAACTGCATTCTTACGCTGATATGTGCACAGCTCTTCTTTTTTGAGTGACAGAAACAGGAAATTGTTATTTTTGGTGTCTGCTCCCATAAACTGCATTGTCGATCCAAATGGTATTATAAGAGAAATCATTCTTTTGAATAGAAACCTCTCAAATTTTCATATTTTGGCCCATGCATTTATTAGAAGACTGGAAGGAAGCTGCCATAAGTGCTATACTATTCCTTGGGAGAGACTTAAATTCCTTTTTTAGTGTTCACATTGTACTGGTACTACTTTTGGGGTCTGAGTTAGTGGTTAGATTTCAACCTTGAAATAAAGTTCTCTCTCCATCCAGTGAGAGTAATTCTAAATCCTTGCCTCTAGAGGGCGATGCCTCATTGTGGAGTACTGGCCAATTATTAAAGTGTGTGACAGTACCTGGATGAAAGGTACTAAGCTGAAAGAGAAAAATAGATCACACTTCTGAAACTATGCAGACCTGGCCTTTGATCAGATAGAAAAGTTGTCTTCTTTTATTCCTAAAGAAATGCTTTTCATTAATCTAAAAGAGATTTCTTTTAACTTCCTTTGTAATACCCATGAGACATAAAACCAAAGGCTGGTAGCAAAAATGAATAGAACATTTTAAAAGCACTTTTTTCAAGATAAAGAAGAAAAACAGAGAGTCAATATGTGCAAAAGTAAATAATTTTTCTCAGTTTAACTTTTTTTGAGGGGAGCAAAGAATGATTCAATTTGCTGCAATAAAATGCTTTCTGAGGCCGGCTGAGTGGTGCAGTGGTAAAGAGCTGGCTTGGGATGCCAGAGGGCCCCCGTTCGGATCCCACATATGAGGGCCAGTGACACTGCCCTCCACAGCTAAGATACTGAACAACAGCTCAACCTGGAGCTGGGCTGCCGTTGAGTCACCGGCGACAGCGTAGGCTACAGCCCCTGCTGCAGTGGGTTGCCATGGGCTACCGTGTGCAGCCAGCAGCCAGCGTGAGCGGCCAGCCGCGGCTGTGAGCGGCCGGCTAGAAGCCAGGGACTGATCTGCTTCACCCGGGAAGAGCGCAATGATGGTGCCAACTTGGGCCAGTGAAGCAACGTCCTCCACAACTAGACTGAAGAACAAAAGGATAGCAACTTGTCTGTTCCCCTTCCCCCAATTCCCCAATAAAAATCTTAAAAAAAAAAATGCTTTCTGGCAAATTGATAATGGCAACTGAAGAGAAAAAGATTATTTTGATATTTGATGATTTTAGGAGGGGAGATACCTACCATAACCTATAACTCCAATCACACCCAATGCAAAGATCCAGAAGAGGAATCCAGCTGTGAACCTCAGGAGTATCAGAAAAATCCAACTGAGGAGCATCGCGATTGTCAGGCCACTAGAGGAAAAAACACAAAACAAACACGGGTCCATGTGTACTAAGCATAATGAAAACAGCAAGACAACACTTTTTTTCTATTCAAAATAATTCTCAGGTTATTTTACTTTACCTAACTACAGAAACATTTATAACATTAAAAAGTACAAGCAATAGTTTCTGTTAAAACTTTTGTATGAAAAAGTAGGACTGTCAGGAAATTTATACATTACTCCTCTCCTTGTGCCTAGGTAAACCGAAGTTCAGTATCAATCATTGTTCAAGGAAAAACACAATTCCTCCAACCTACAATTTTGGCTTATCTGCTACAGTTGTCATGTCCTGTTTTTTTCCCCTTCACACCTACCCACTAAGTAATAAATTGTAAACATATCTATGATGAATTTGTGCTCTTCTATCTACCTCGTGACTAAGAGAAACCTTATGCAATATAACTGTCTAGCGGTAAGGGAACAGTCTTAGTACCAAAAAACAAGAAAAATAACTGCCCAACATAGTTGCTGAATCCACGATTTGGTAGTCATTATCACTATGACCTAACTACCTGTAATAGTTTGTGATGTCTGACATCGCCAGACATCTATTTCATATCCCCAGTGATCTGTAGGCCATTTTTTTGGAGACATGATAAGGTCTCCTGAATGATAAGGTTTACTTTTCAAGCAAACAACAGCATGACTATTTTCATTCTGTTTTAATTTCTTCTTGGAGCATGAGCGAGCTAGTCGAGATACTTCTTTCCCCCCAGTATACCCAGGTTAAGGTCACATTGGATTCTTCTACCTAATTTCATCAAAGAGAACTCATTAAGATTGGAAATTTGGCTGATGCTTCTATTAAGAACTGACACTTCTGGTGGTGCTATCTGCAAGTTTCCAAACATAGCAACAGATAGAGTCTGGTACATTTATTGACTTTATCATCTTTAAGTATTATCTTTAAAACAGCAAAATCTTAATAATTACTGTCACTGGATAGACGACGGCATGGTCTCAAAGTACTTTCTTGGGTCTTAGTCTTGCAGAACCTATGCTTTTAACTTCCAAAGCCATTTCTTTTTAAAAATCATAGATACTTTAATGCTTAAATATTCAATATGGTTGAAGGATTATTCCATGGCATAGTGCAAGGGGAATATTCAAGAAGATCAGAGGGGAAAAAAAGAAATATAGCTGTTCATTCTGTGTACTTTAAATCCCTGCATAAAAATTCTAACTGAATAAACTAGGTCACATCACATCAGTCTTTGGCTTTATACTCATTAAACAGATGAGAGCAGAAGAGTTGAAAATAAAGGGAGGTATTTATGTTCACCTGGTAATGAGTAGTGCCTAGGCAAAGAGGGTTTCAGAGAGCATGCCAGGAAAGAAGTGGGCAAGAGGGTCTATCACAATGTATACCTTTACAGGCAAGAGTGGGAAAACCAAAACAAAAAAGAAACATGGAAATTATCTAGAGATATTTGGGTCTAACAATAGGAAAACTGTTTAACTACCATCAAGTATAGACTATAATCTCTACTCTGGAGATATATCCTGAAATCCTGGTACACACTGACAATCATTACTGTAATTATTTAAGACAAAGTATGGAAATGAGCAAAATCTCATAAAACTATCTAGTTTTACAGCTCTAAGAAATTACTCACTAGTATTTTACACACAATACAATTTAACTTGATTAAGCACCTTATAGTTAAATAAAGCTATCTTATTCCCCTATTGTTTTTATAATTGTTCCTCGAACCTAGATTTTCTATGCATCTTCTGTGTTTCAAGAACCAGAAAAGGAGTTAGGAAAACAAAGATGAGTTAGACATAATTACCATGTAAAGAGTTCATAGTTTATCAGAGGGCAAGAGTCAGGTAAATGAAAAACAAAATAATAGGTGCTATATAGAAAACGGGTGTATATATATATATATATATATATACACACACACACACATATATGTAAACATACACACGCACACAATAAGTATGAAGAACATAGAGGGGAAAGTAACTAATTATATCTGGGGAAGTCAAGAAAGACTTCATAAATTATGTGAAAGCTGGTTTTAAATAATGAGATAAAGTTGACCTAGGGCACAAGGAAGAATAATGCTAGGACAGAGAATAGAATGTGCAAAAACATACGGGTTTGACAGACTAGGGCTGGGCATGCTATTGGGTCATCAGGAAAGTCATGACGTATTTTGCTATGTTTTTCAATGCAATACTGTGTCATGACTTTCCCGACAACCCGATATTTAATGTGTTTAGAATACAGGGTTAATAAAAAAACCTGGGTGGAGATGAATCTGGGAAATTAAATTGGGCTAGGTCGTAAATGGCCTTGTATGTACCCTCTAAAATTCTCACTTTATTCTTTGATCATTAGGGGACAATGATCAAAATCACAAGAAGGTGACACAAGAGCCAGATAGTAACGACATCCTTAGATATAGCAAACCCACGCCACTAGTATAACTGCATTTTCCCTTCAGGAGTGCAAATCTTATGTCTGAAAAATTTAAATTTCCTCCTCTCTTTACATAAATATTTTTTAGCTCCTCATTAAGTACAGTGACCTTTGATGATGATGATAACAAACATGTGGAAGAGATGTGTTAAAAAAGAATGATCCCTTAGAATTCAAGAAGGACAAATGAGAAAATAGACCAGAGAACTAACACTGCATCCATTGTAACATGTGATGAACAGCAAGTATAGTACTACAGATGCTGCCAGCACATGCCTTGAAGTATACAAGTAAGTTTATAAGAGTACTTTTATTAGTAATTTAATGAATACAATTAAAATTTACAGTCATAACTTTATGGTAACACTGAGCATATTTCCAAATACCTTTGCCCCATTTTCACTCTACATGAAAAAGAAAATGGCAGAAACTGACATCTGAGTCAACCTTTTATTCATGAATATAAACACAGAATTTGAAAAAAGAGCTCTATAAAGATAAAATAGGAATGGGGCTGGGGAAAAACATCTACGTTTTCACTTACATGAGAATCCAATACCAAGTCGTTGCATAGTCTTCAAACAGTTTCATTCCAATTGACTTTGCATCAAGGGCTTTATTGATACTACTAAAATCAAAGAAAGAAAAAAGATCAATTATTTTTTGACTATCACTAAACAGAAATCTTCTTGCTATGATAAAAGGGATTTTGCAAGCTGCTGTTGAAAGCAAATTTTTAGAATCATTTATCAGTAGTTACTCTTTTCGTAGCCACACCAATTCATGAGATGTCATTCTGGTAAACCTATGAAGGTGGCTATATCTACACACAGAGGGAACATGGCTTTCAAAAATGGTGAGCAGATACTTTTCCAAAGTATACGACATGCCCTTCAATGCTGCAGAAACCTCACCATATGAAATAAATTTAAATGTTAAGATCAGCTTTTAACCTACAAAATCGATTAATAAACATCATCTTTAATTCACCTTCCCAATCCTCTGACAGCTCTGTAGCAGGAAGGCACCAATGGGGCACACACAGAAAAGTGCACAAATAATTAATGCCCAGTTTGATGAGTGATCAAAGTGAACACCCTTATGTAACTATAACATTGCCATCCCTTTCCCCAGGTGCCCAATTATAAAACCTCCCCTTCCCCCAAAATTAACCACAATCCTGACTGTTGTAATAATAATTTCCTAGTTTTCTTTTTAGTTTTACCTCTTCTATATGCATCACAGGGCAATTTAATAAGGTGGTGCTTGTTTTTGAAATTTTTTATCAGTGGAATTGTACTGGTATTATTTTGCGATTTCTTTCACATAGCTTTACATTTGTGAAATCCATCCATGCTGCTACTCTATTCTAAATATGCAGGAACTGCACTATTCTATTTGGACTGCTAAAGTCTTTCAAAAAAGGAAAATCAAATTTTAGAATATTTTTATTTTTCATTTTTAATGCAACAACTGAGCAATGCAATGACACTCTGTGTGTTTGTTTGTGCACACATGTATGTATGTGTGTGTACCCAGGGAATTTTATTTCCCAATAATGTGGAACACCATGATGTGCACAGCCAATGGAAATAGTGAATTCACTTCACTGTAGTTAGCATGTAGAAATTTGACACAGCACTGAAACAGCATTGTCATGGTGGTTTCACCTTTATTAAGGCCCTTTCCCTTTCAAACATCTGGCAGTTTCATTATTTGAGTCATTTTTTTTTTAAACGGTGCTTTCAAGAACACAGTGTTTTTTGGTTTGTCTTTTTAATGTCCATTCACAAGTAAATTATATTAAGGTCTTCCAGTACATTTCCTGATGTCTCATTTCTGTACCTGTTGATAATGAAAGATTTAACCATTTTGAAAAACATGATTGTTCTTTCTAATTTTCCTGGTTTCTCTTTTAGATGCTTTTTTTTAACACATACCAAGTTCTCCAATCCACAGTGACATGTATACTTCATACCACATAATTCTTCCTGTGTGACCATGAACCTAATGGAAGCTTTAGTCTTAGGTACGAAATAGGATGCATCAGAACTGAAAATGGAAATGTAACAAACGTACTTTGCAGCTGCCCTGAGTTCTACAGCGTTTCTTGTCTTTCCCTTCCCATCTTCGAACAGTGTCTTATTTCCAACTGTTAAAGTGCCATTGTCAGTAGAGAAGTCAGGGAAACATCTCTGGAGAACTGTAAACATAAATTAAAATTATGATAATCACTTTTCTACTTCTTCCTACATAATGTCTTTCCTTTCTTAAGTTTTCTGTTATTTATAACCAAGTTCCTGCTAGACAATATGTAAATTGCTCAATATGGATAATTCCTTATTTCTGGATGACCAGAAGATTTTCTGATTGTGCTGAGACTGACACTGAAAGCAAACACGATCACAACCTGAAGTTACATTCTACACTTGATTATTTTATACCTGGTATATTTATCAACCAGCCATAAATAAGTCACACAGCACAGGTTTTCAAAGAATACTGATGATGTATCTCTCATGGTAAACACACTTTTAAAACAGCTACATCTACCTATCTGACTGTATAAATTTAGTTCTATTAAAAAAAAAAAGCTTAGCTACTCTGTGAGTAAAACTTTGAAACTAGAGATTAGTGAATAATTCCTTGGGAAATAAAAGCCGGCTCAAACTTTAGGTTACTACTGAGACAACTAAATATTTATTTGTAAAGAGTTAATAATAATTTGCCTCCCTTCTATCTTTCTCATTTACATGGCTTTTGGAAGGGCTGGAAATGGAAATTCTAAAGCTATCAAAAAAAGCCCACACTTTGTAGATTAGCATAATTTCTGAGAAAACTCACTGTTCAATCTTCTATGTGCTTTTATTGATTAAGTAGAAGCCTTGCCTCTTTACAAATATGTATTACTAAAAATATTTTTAGTTTTAAATGAAGTGGGAAAAGAAATCAGAAATGAATCATTTTTATATTTTTTCATATAAGAAGCACGTTGGTTCGTGTACCTGGCCGGAAGCTTCCAAGGTGTAATCGAAAACCAGTCCTCATAAGTAGAGGGCAAGGAAAAACTAAAGAAAAAGACAGACTTCTCAGATTGGCAGGTGGCATTTTTAATAAGCAGGGGAACTTACTTAGGAGGCTTGGTTTGGACAGCTGCAAGAAGAGTAGATTTTCAAACCCACCCCCCAAATATATTATATATTTTATAAAAATAAACATATTTTATATGTTATTCATACTGGATGAGTCTTTTAAGACATCATCTTTATTAAATCACGAAGACAAAGGTGAATGCCATGATTGTTCTCACTTCCCTGCTTAGAAGACTTAGTAAATTGATGGTTCAGATCATGGACCTCTTGGTAAAAAAAAAAAAAAAAAAAGAAAGCAAAAAAAGTTGTCACTGATTTTGGAAATCATTGTCTTTACCTGTGTTTTTGTCTTGCATGTGCCAATGCAGTCAGATAGCCACCAAAGAGCCAGCTCTGTGCTAAGGAAAACCCCTGCTGACTCCTCAGAGCACGTGCAAAGAAGCGAGCATGTGATTGTATGAGCCAGGCACAAGGGGTACAATGCTGGAAAAGGTCATCAAAAAGATGTGGCCTCTGGTTTGACCCGCTTGCTGGACCTGGGCAATTAGAGGCTTCCCAATCCCTCCCTTGTGCTTAGAATGGGCTCTCTGCTTGCCTTCCCCATGCTAGAAGCTGTTTTAGGATACAGTCTTGAGATAAGAATATGGTAATGAGGCTACCTGGACTGGGCATGTGACTGACCCCTGTTAATGCCTCCTATATCCGTGACTGACCCATGTTAAGGCCTATATATAAACTTTTAAGCTTTGGCGGTGGGTGCAGAAAACTATTTGTCTTGCGGTTGCCCAAGACAAGCCTACTTTGTAAGTTCCCTTGCTTATTAAACCCTCCTTTTCTTCAGTCTCTCCCAGCCCTCTGTATATAGGAGCTGGTGTCAGATTTTACCTGGGAAGCTCCCAAGGAAGTTGCGGTCCAACAAAGCATCACAGATTTCCATGGGTTCATACAGAATTTATACCTGAATATAGCAAAACAATTGATGCAAAAAAAGAAGAAATACATCTTTATAAAGCCTTTCCTGACTTTTCTGGCTAAAAATGATCTCTTGTTTATGCACCTCCATCTTCTGTAGACATCACATGGCTGATTCCTGCAGTGTCCTCCCTATCTCTCTCCTTCTCTTCCCTGGCAAAATTAACACAGTAGTCTCAACCAGCTGCATCTATCCCCACTTAATCTAATCATATTCTGCCTCCACCACTCCATGGAAGGTATCCTCCCAGTAATGCCAATGACCTAATAGTCAAAACCTCCAAATATGTTGTAGTCTTCATCCTGCCAAATCCATTACCTAGCACTGTTCTTGGTGTGGAACGCAGTAAACACTTGCTGTGGAATGCATTCACCTTTTTAAGTCTTTGACATAGTAGGTAACCCCTGCTTCTTGAAGCCCCTTTCCCTTGTCTTACGCACCCAGGTTCTCTCCTGCCTTCCCTGTGCCTTTCTGAGCACTCTTCCCGTTTCCACTGCTTCAAGGTGACTGATCCCACCTACGGAGTCCCCCAATCTTGCTCTACGTATTATTTCTAAGAGCAAGTCATCTAATTTGTGAGCTTCAATTACTAAATATGCTCAATATGTATTTGGAAAAGAGAGAAAATATAAAGATATGAAACTATACAGAGTTCCTACCACCCACAGTGAACTGTGTTAATATTTTGCTGAATTTCCTTTCGGTCTTTCTTCTACAAGAAAAATGTTTTTGAGTTATAACCATATAGTATATGCAGTGTTCTCCCTTGTTTCTTTCTTTTAATATTATTTATTTCCTTTCATGAACACTTTGATAAATGAATTTTATTAGCTGCATACTATTCTATTAAGCACTATAGTTAATCCCCTACTGGGGGGAACGTGCATTGATTGCAGTATTTACCTTACTGTCACCTTCACTAGACTGTGAGGGATGATGCCTGATTAATTTTTTTTTATCAGCAGTGTACATTTTATATTGTGTGATTTAACCAAATTGTACTGATAAGGGCAGGGACTATGCCTTATGCTTTTATACCTATTATATCTTCAGTGACTAATGAGCCATTTTTACCTTTTTGCATAAAAATGTATAGCACTGTTCTTGGCTACAGACACTTGTTGCCTAGGGCTTCCCGGTAAAAGTCAGTTGCTTGTGGAACCGACATCTTTGCTTCAGAGTCTTTAGTGACCCAGTGAAGAGTGAGGGCAGCCTGTACGGCATGGTGTTTGGTGGAAGCTACTCCAGTGGCACCCAACTTTCTGCTCAAGCTGATGACTACTGCCTTTCTTCCATTTAAAAAGAAATATATACTCATTGTGGAAAAATGGAGAAATGGGAAAAAAAAGAAAGAAGAGAGAAAATGCCCAGTGTTCTGTCACCTCCAAAATAACCACTTAATATTTTGGCATATTTCTTTCCAATCTTTTTCTTTGAATAGTGTTTTGTTGGTGTTGTTTATTTTAATTTATACATGCTTGTCATTTTAATACATATAAAACGTTTTATTTTATTTCACATTATAACATACACAATATTTATCATATTTAATAATTCTACAGTATTTCATTTAATGAATATATCATAATTTCTTTAAGCATTTTCTTGCTCTTGGGCATTAGAGTGTTTGCTTTCTCTTTCTTTTTTTTTGGGGGGGGAAGGGGTTCTTTGGAATAACATTGTGGTGGACATCTTTATGTAAATTTTATTCTCTATAGTTAGAATTATATCCGTAAGAAAGGAAAATGAGTGAAATGAAATTTATGTTTTTAAAAAATAAAATATTGATTCATTTAGGAGATATATCAATATTTCAAATTTCAGATTATAAAGACAAGTATATGTCCTACCCTCACTCCCTAAGCAATTTCTGAACAAACTTTTTGGCTGAGTTCAGGGGTTGGTGTGTAAGAGTGTGTCTCTCTGTGTGCTTATGTGTGCTCACAAAGCACCAAATAATCAATCTGATTGGGGTCTCAAAAATCAATTTTCAATCTTTTGTCATATGTGTGTTTATGCAGCTAAACCCCAAAATTCACAGAACTCCAGTGGAAACATCCCTGGCTGGAGTCAGGAGAACGGGCTGCAGCTTGGGCTTCCTTCCATATAACTGGGGGATCGTAGGCAGGTCATACAACTGTTCTTGGCCTCAGTTTCATCAACAGTGAAATAAGGGAACTAAATTAAATAACTTCTTCATAGAACCTGTGCTTCTAAGGTAAAATAATAACCACTTACAAGGTTTGCTTGGAAAAATCGCTGCTGGACAATCATCATCCATTAAAATTTGTGAGAGAGACTAAAATGGAATAAAGAGTATGTTAACATTTCATAGGCTATATGATGACAACTTTACTCTCAAAATAAAAAAAAGTGTCCTTTAAAAATTCAGTTGCATAATAGTTTCACTATTCCAAATTACTCCCCTAATAAAAATAATTGTAAGATCATCACACCCACATATTTGTTTGACAAATTGCTCTTAAATGGACTAACTGGAAATCAATCAAATCAACAATAACAAAGCCAGGCTCATGGAAACCAAGACACATCTTTTAAGACATGTATCTTTTTCTTAGTCACATCTTGAATTTCTAACCCTTAAATTTTCTCTGAAAAAAACAGCATATTCTCTAATTTAGAAGCCATTAGTACTAATTAACATAATAAAGCTTTAGAATTTCCTTATAAATCTTAAACTTAGGTAGGGTTTTGGGGATTTTTTTAAAATGAAAAACTATTAAACTGGGTTTGGAAGTAAAATTCTACTTGTTATTAAGTAGCCATAGAATTTTGACACTGAATTAATGAAATGGTGAATGCAAATGACATTAGCTCCTAGCTCTGGACAGCAACAAATCCATCCAAGTAGAGAATTGGTTAGTGTCAGGAAAGAGTTGAAGCTAATTTACCAGACTTAACAGTCTTGTGTAACCCGCCAAGTCCACAGAATAATATGCTATAAATGGTGTATGTGATTTGTATGTACACGTGCATTTGTGCACAGGTTTTAATGGAATGGTATCTTTAGTAATCGTTTCCTAGAATACGTGGGAACTTTTCCAGTTACAAATGCTCATGTTAGTTACACTTGAGATTGAAACCAAGTCAATTCTCTAGTTTTAAACTTAAACACACATACCTTTTCAGGCTTAGGAAATGGTGACTTGCAGAACTGGCTATAGTATGTCCAAGAATTTTTGTCTTTTTTGTACGGAAATTGCGTTTCCACATAGGTTAAAAATTTTTCTGGGCACTTGGAAACACAGATCTGTGAAGAAAAGGAACACAGTGGTGGGAACTGAGTTGAGTTGAACAAACATAGGAAGTATCTATAAGGTTACTATGGAGAGCAAAGCACCACTTTCCATCTAAGAAACCAGAATCAACTTCTTAATCTTATTGTAAAAAAATGAAATTTCACGTACTAGGTATCAGTCTCTACGCCTTGCCCTTTGATGTTGATGTTCTGTTAAAATAATAAGATGCTGTACAATGATGGACTTATTTTTAACTTCTGTTTTTGAGATAATTGTAGCTCTCTTTGCAGCTGTGAGAAATAATAGTCCATGTACTTTTCACCCAATTTTTCCCAATGGTAATAATTTGCATAACTATAGTACATCACAAATAGAAAATTGATATTGTTACGATCCATTAATTTTATTCAGATTTCACCAGTTTTACATGCATTTAGTGTTTGTGTGTATGTGCAGTTCTATGAAATTTTATCACATGTAAATTCATGTGACATCTACCACAGGACAGTGACAGACTTTTGATAAAACATTTTCTTATGATTTTCTAAATTAGTAGATAAAAGTATAATGTGAGTTTAATTTTGCCTGTGTAGTTTGTGCATTTTCAGGGTAGAATCTTGCTTCCTTTCCTATATATGAATAAAACGGTGATTAAAAATGCTCTAAACATTGGTAATTTATGCCACAAATAACTATCAGTGCCAGTGAATTCTCAACAATTCTCAAAACATCATTGGGGTTTTATTACCATAAGAAGCTAACAAAATTAGGGCTATTGCAGCAATCAATCATTTTAATAGTCTTAGCAACACCAGTCGAATGTGGGCAGAGAGGTCACCAATGCAATTATTTTGTACTAATGAACTTTGGGGACCTATTAATGCCAAACCAGATCACTATGCTAGTCCATAGAGCTGCCGTAGAGTGACTGAAATCCAATTAGTAACTCCACACAGAGAAAGCAGAATCAGAAAAGATGCACTGTATTGGTTTTGCTTTTGTTTGTAAAAATAATTTTACAAAGATCACATTAAGTCAGGAGATGCGCAACCAATCCTTGCACAGTCTCTCCTCTGCGCTCAGTTTCTCCTTGTGAAAGTCTTTTCCACATTGACTTGTTCCATCTCCTACTGTATACTTTGCTAACTGTTTTCACTGGCCAGATTC
Source organism: Hipposideros armiger (assembly GCF_001890085.2). Classification (NCBI taxonomy): domain Eukaryota; kingdom Metazoa; phylum Chordata; class Mammalia; order Chiroptera; family Hipposideridae; genus Hipposideros; species Hipposideros armiger. The sequence continues at coordinate 1,286,265 of NW_017731434.1, forward strand.
CAGGTCAACCTCTGCTGGCAGTTACGTAGGTAAAAACACTGCTGTTCAGCTGACATCTCTTTCGCATCTTTGGGTCACATTTCTGCTGTACACAAGGACATTTGGTGTCGACCCCACAGCTAAGATAGTAGGTGGAAAACTAAATGGACACTTCAAGTCTCACACTTAATATTGTTTTGTAGTAGCAGCAGTCCAATGCCTTCTAGAACTTTTGACAACCCATCTCCACATTTACACCTCCATATGTATTTTCTCTTTCAGCCTTTCATGCATACATGTGCACACACACACAATCACATACACACACTCATACACCTCTAAAGGAATTATCAAAAGTTTCACAAATATCTTTCTATGAAAGCTGAAGAACTGTTTAGGGACATTCACAGCATCCAACATGGTCACTTTTTTTTTTTTGAAAAAGGCTGAGGTTATTATCAATGCACATGTCAAAAGTTCACTCTGGTGGGAGCTAAGCTAATAAATCATTAACATATTAGGAGATACTTTACAGACATTTAGACTTTGACAATTTACTAAGTGACTTTGAAAGATAACTAAACTGGTTCCCCTATTGGATATATTTAAATGGATTTATAAAGGTGAACACTGAAAGTACTAATGCTTTCACAGGCATTACATGATGGTAGGAGCTACTGAGTTGGGACCATGATGATTTCTGTATTTATAAATATATATACATACAATGTATACTACACACACAAAAGTGCTGCGTGTGCAACACATAAAAGAAAGTAATTAAAATGGTAAAAATAAAGTGGTTTGTTAAAGAGAAGCACATCAAATTTCATTGCAGACACAAAATGAGCTGTTAAAAAACAATATAGCAACTGCTCTTTACTCTCTGCCTCCATCAGACCAATTTGTTCACTTCAAATAGGGTGCTGATTAGTAGCAATCAACATATAATTAGCCAAAAATGAAGGTCACATTGAGGTTGGGTATCTTAATTGATCATAGCCTGTCCTTTAAATGCTTGTGACACATGTCTGGACCAGGCTGGCAGTTAACAAAAAACATAATGCATAAAAATATGACTTGTGTCACTAGATAAATTATTGCCTGACAGATTAAAAGCAAGTCTGCATTATTGGCAGCTAAAATATATTCTGAGTTCTGAATCTTTGAGTAACCACAAAGAGGCACTTTGAATATCATTTTTCATCATTACTGTTACTTACATTTTCAATTCATACATGTTTAACACTGTAATACAAATTAGGATTTGGTGAGTGAAAAAGAGAGTTACTTGACGGTTAAAACAGCATATTTGTTATGAAGAAAGGATGACCTAGTAAATTTATAAAACAATAAAAAAGCATAATATGCAAGGGTTTTTGTTTGTTTCATCATGGGAATAGTAGATTTATATAGTATAGTGGAAGAATTCCTAGACTGAGAGTAGGAAGATCTTCCTTCCTTCCTTCCTTCCTTCTTATTAATCACCTACTCTGAGCCTGCACTAGGCATTGGGGACACATTAGTGAACAAAACAGATAAAAATCCTTGCCCTCAAGCAGTTTACCTTCTAGTAGGGGGAGGCAGGTAACAACAAATAGGTAAAATTGTTTATTATAAGATGGTGGTAAATGCTATGGAGAAAAATAAAACTAGAAAGGAAGCTAGAGGATGAAAGTTAGCTGTGTGGGATTCCAGTTTTAAATAGGTAGCCAGGAAGGTCTCACTAAAAAAGTATCATTTGAAGAAAAACTTGAAGAAGATGAGTGATCAAGACACAGTTATCTTAAGAAAGTACCATAGGCAGAGAGAAGAGCAAAGTCTAAGGCTCTGAGCTAGGAGCTTTCATGGATCTTTTGAATAACACATGGCCAGTGTGACCTGAGTGACCAGAGGGAGAATAATGGCATATGTGGTCAGAGAATTAGGCAACCAGTGAAGGAGCTAGTAGGCCATTGTCAGGATTTTGGCTTTTAATCTGAGCAACTTGGGAAGTTATAGGGTTGGGGGTGAGCAAAGGAGAGATATAATGTGACTTATGTTTCCAGGGTTACACTGGCTGCTGAGCGGAAAAAAGACTACAAAGGGTTGGGGGTGGGGACAAGGATAGAGGCAGAGAGACCAGTCAGGAGGTTACTGAACTAGTAACTTAGTTCCGTAGGTTTATTAGTTTTAGTCTAGTAAAAATAAATAAATAAATAAATAAATAATAAATAAAGTCTCCTTGAAAAAAGGAAGAAATGATGAAAAGTAGTTTGGTCCAGGGTAAATTTTCAATGGAGACCAAAGGAATTAGCTGACAGCTCACACATGAGTGTGAGAGAGAGAAGAATAAAAAATGATTCCATGGTATTTGGAGTTGTCCTTAACTGAAATAGGAAAGACTGTTGGGTTGGGGAACAATTTTAGGGATGAACTCAAGAGATTAGGAATTGAGTTTTGGACATGACAAATTTGAGATCCCAACTAAATATCCATCTAGAGACATTCATTGCACAGGTGGTTAGATATAAAGGTTTGGGGTTCAGGGGGCAGACTTCTCTGGGACTATACATCAGAGAAGGCAGCACATAGATGGTGTTAAAAATCACAAGACTAGGTGAGATCATCAAAGGAGGAACTGTAAATTTTGAAGAAGACTAAGTTTGGTGGAGGAGGAAACACCAATGTTTAGAAGATGCTGGAAGGATAGAGAGGAACCAGCAAAGGAGGCTGACAGGGAGCAGCCAGAGAGTTGGGAGGAAACACAGAATATTGTGCCCTGGAAGCCAAGTGAATGAAGTATTCTAAGGAGGAGGGACTGATTAAATAGTGCTGTTGGATCAAGTAAATATGGATTGAGAAGTGACCACTGGTTTAATGACATGGAGCTCAACGCTATCATTTCGAGGCAACTGAGTGGGAGTAAAAGCCTGAATGAGAATGAGAAGAGAGGGATTTAGACACACTGTGTAGACTATTCTTTTTATGAGTTTTGCAAAAAAAAAAGAAGCCCAGAGATATAGAGCAGAAGCTGAAGAAGGAGAATATGGGAACCAAGGAGGTGATTTTTTAAGATGGAAGAAATAACAGCATGTTTGTGTACTGATGGGAATGATTTAGTAGAGAACGAAAATGGTAATAATAATAAAAAAAGAAAACAGGAAATTTCTGGAGTCAGACTGTGCTTGGAAGTGTGAGGAAAGATAAGATCTAAGGCACAAATGGATGGGCTAGCCTTTGGAGCACAGGCAGCTCATCCCCGGGAAGAAGAGGAAAAGAAGAATAAATATAGGAACCTTGATGACAGTAAGTGGGCAAGGGTATGTCAGTGTGGGCGCTTTTAAAAGATGTCTTCTGAATGGTTATACTTCCTCAGTGAAATAGGAAGCAAAGTCAGAGGCTGACATGAATATTGGCCGGGAAGTCTTGGAGGTTTGAGGTGAGATAAAAAAGTGTGAAATTGTTTCCTAGGCCAAGGGAATGGACAAGGGGTCTACAGTGTGGTTGTGGGACAGCATATGGGCCCATGTGAAGTTAGCCGTCCTGAATTTAAGGGACTGCTGTGTGTGTTTTCTCCAAGAAAACACAGCTGCCTGGGTTCAGGCATGGACTAGGCAGAGCTACAGTTAGCCAGGAATGAGCGTTGGTCAGGGAAGCACAACTAAGGGGGTGTGGCAAAGGAATTGAAGGTTTTCATAGGGGAGTGATTTTAAAGAGAGGCCACAAAGTCTATGTCAGGTAAAGAGGGAGATGAAAATATGAGGGAACTGAAGGATACTTGGAAGGGGTGAGGATTGGTGGTTTGTAGGTCCTGGTGAGGTAGAAAAATCATTGGAATGTTAGAGAAACTGATATAATCAGATAGTGAGATGTTTGAAATTGAGATTACAAAGGGCGGTAATTATTGGTACTGACAAGGTCAAGGATCTGACCTTGGGAGTGGGTGGCTGTGGTAGAAAAAGAAGGTCTAATAGAGGTGGTCAGAAAACTAAGATGCCAATGTCCCAAGTTGGTTTTAGTCCCAGCAGGAAATAAAATATCAAAAGTTTTTGAGGAAGATGAGGAAAAAAGAATGGAAACAGATTTACAAACAAATTCTAGAAAGATCTTTGGGTATGGTTTATTTGCACAGGGAACCAAGAAGAAGCAAGTAAGTCAGTAGCTACTAAGTTTTTGAGGTAGTTGTGCTGCCAAAGAATTCATAAGCTAACCTGAAAAGGCCTTTGACTGTTAAAATCATCTTCAAGGTGCTAAAACTTGCACAACAGGAAGAGCGTTTCAAAGCTCTATAGCCTCCAAGAGGGCCTATGTCCACTGTTAAGCAATGGTGTGGCCCTGAGGCTAATGAACGTGAAATAACATCCCGGGTGGTTGAGCAAAGGATCATAGGATGCAATGGATAAGAGAGTTCCTCTCCGAGACCACAATCCAGGTCGAATAAAGGACTCTTCTCCAGCGCCACGTACCAAAGACCACTGTGTGTTTATCATCCCCTCCTTTCTGAATAGGAGTTTGTATTCTAATTTTCCCCCTTGCCCATTGTGCGCCAAGACCTGATGGAGAGACTACTACATGCATCACCCAGAGATCCTGGACTTTGGGTTAGAGACAGTACTACATGTGACTCTGGATTGTCTCCCCTGGGGAAATGGAGATTCTGGAGGACAGATGGTTAGACTATGGAAGACAACTAAAGGCTCACTGCAGTTTGTGCCTCTCATTCCATTTGTCCCACGGCACAGAAGAGGCTGTTCAGCCCACAACTACCTTGCTTGATTCTTTTCTTCTTGCATCTAGATGTGAACAAATAAAACTAACATGTCTACGGCACATGAGTACAAATGTAATGTGTGATACTTCTGATCCAAGGCTCCTAAGAGCAGGGCTGCCTTATTCAGCGTCTGTGTTTCCTCCTGGCAGCTGGGTGCAGACAATGAGGACGTGAGGGATGGCAGAGCCCCCAGAGGAAAGGAGCCTGGAGGAGAGTTATCCACTGACCATAACACCTCCTTATGCTGTTAGATGGCCAAAAAGAAACTACTGCATTAAGTCACTGAAAAACTGAGGTTTATTAGTTACAGCGGCTAGTTTCACTCTTTATAATACTGATTTGGAGAAAAAAAATCTCTACTTCTCTGGGTTGTAGTTTGTTCACTTATCAAATTAGGTAGTTGGACAAGACAACCACTGAGGTGCTTTAGTGATGCTAAAATGATTAATTCCTGCTTCATTTTGATTGTATATGAACAAATATGAGCTCATACTCATGTCTTCCCACCTTCCGTAAATTCATTATTAAACACACATACACACACACGCACACACACACGCACAGAACTCAAATTGAATTTCTGACTTTCAGCCAAGTATGTTCAAAATTGCTAATGCCAGCAAGGTTTTTTTTTTTTTTTTTTTTGCCTTACCTGGGTAGTAGGGCACTGTAGGTTTACCATCACAGAGGGACTAGTACAGCTGAAGAGGTTAAAATAAAACAAAATGCTCTTGTTCCTGTTAAGAAAATAGTACAAAATAATCTTTTTTGTGACTGTGGAAATGTTACATATCATTTCAGACCCTGTACACTTTTAATTTACTATGGCATTTACCAATTGGTTTCATTTTCTCTAGAAAGCTGCAATATAGTCCCCAACTCCCTTTTTAGCTGCCTAACATTTAAAGCACCTTTTGGTAATAGTAAAAAGTTGAAATAATCAAATTGTCCATCAACAGGGGATTGGTTAAATAAAAAGATTCTACATCTATAAAATTAAAGACTACATTGCCATTGAAAATAACGTTGAAGAAAATGTTTAAGGCTTGGAGAAATCCTCAATATATTAATTTTGGGAAGCATGTTACCAAAGAGTATTAAGATATGATGTGATTTTAATTTTGTAAAATTAGGCGTAACATTATATGTAGAAACAAATATTATATCTGAATGGTGGAATTATATTTGTTGAGTTAATTTTTTTGTACTTTTATGGATTTCCTAAAATAAGCATGCATTACTTTGGTAGTCTGAGAAAAGATAAATTGAGTGGCATTTCTTCTCTGTTTAAAATTATGGTCAGCAGCACAGTAATAGGACAGGTTGATATCCATTATCACTAGCACTGAGTGAAGTATCATTCTGCCACTTGGCAAGCCATGGTTGTCTTTTGAATCTCAATTTCCTCAGTAATAGTATGGAATAATACCAGCTCTACCCACTTTGTAGTGTACTCAAGATAAGTGCTTGTCCAATTTTAGTATGCATCAGTAAAATTTGGAGCATTTGTTAAAAATCTTGATTCTTGACTCCGTCTCAACCCTTGAGAGCCCAAATCTCTGGATATGAGGTTCAGGGATTCACAGTTTCCCCCTGTGCTCCCCAGTAGGTTCAGATACAGGCAGTCTATAAACCACCTTGAGAGAAGCCCTAAACATTTGAGGAGGATGTTCCCTGCACCTTGTCAAGTCTTCAGTTAATTAATGAGACTGCATACATAACACAAAATGTATAACAGCCTGCTGAATATGATTCAGAATCACCAAGTAGGATCCAAATCTAGGGATAAAGGAAGCTTCCAAAAAAAAATGTGGGCTTGACCCCTGCATCACTTCCATCCTTTTCCTGCCCCTGCCTACATAGGCAAACGGTGGGGAGAGGGGAGGTAGACTGAAAACATTGCAGTTGGTAGGATACAATAATCACAATTAAGAGGATTTTCTGTCCCATCCTCGTTGAAAGAGTGATTGCCTGTTCCCAATTCCAAATTACAGGGGCTCTGAGAGAATTTCTCATAGAGACTGAGGGTACCTGTAGGAAGGGCAGGCCAGTATGTCAGTTTGCAGTTGGGCATCTCTTATATGTCACGCTTATTAGTCAGCCTTCTGTGCCCATTTTAGCAGGGAGACATGAAACCCAGAGACCACAGAGAGTTGACAAAAGCCAATGGGATAGAAAGAGGGCAGCATTGAACTAGCCTGTTTAGGAGGATGTAGAGTCAAGTAAATGGGCTTGCATTTCCCTAGTGGTGTCTCATCTGACAACAAGAAACTGGAGGTGAATCACTGGAGAGGAAGCTGAAGGGGTTGAGAGGAGGTAAACCAAAGCTGATCTCTCAAATCAAAGAACTTTTCAGTGAAGACTTCCCCGGAGAATTTCCACTTGTACGCTGTGAGAGAACCAGGCGTTGGTGCTTACCCCAAAGAGGGTGCTGATGGCTAGTTAGTTATATCTTACCTGCAGTAGCAACAACCATACGGACCTAAGGAAGTGACCTGGAAAGAGACAGATATCCCTTCTCCTTCCATCCCTCACAACACAAGGGAAGAGCTAGAACCAGAAGAGAGGGAAAAGAAGGGAAATAGTAGACCAGGCTCCCTCTTCCACTTTCCTCCCAGAGTTCAAACCTGAGCTAGGGGATTAGAAAAAATGAGATTCAAATTTTATTTTATTTTATTTTTTATTTATTTATTTTTTTAGCTGAGCCATCCTGCTACCTGTTGGCAGCTCAGCGGCTGCTCAGCTCGGGCTGGACTCAAACCGCTGTTGCTCAGAGCTCAAACTCTTGAGCGAGCTCTTAACCAACTGAGCCAGAGATTCAAATTTTAGATTGGGCTACATTGAACTTTTTTTAATAACAGAAAGCATATGGAAATCTATGGAATCTATCTGGGATGCCAAGGTGAGAAGAGATATTTGAAAAAATATTAATAAAATCAATGATAGGGAAAAAATAAACCCATTTCATGTTTGTAATCCCAATGAATTCAGATGGCTCAAGATCTGGTTATAAATTCATACATAATACACATAGGGCTACTTCATGATTCACAAGCTTGGCTCTTTCACCACCCAAGCAGCTATATCACCCACACAGTCTCATGATGCATGCGATTCAAATGAATGAATCAATGCATGTCATGGATCACTGGAGTCTCTTAGGAGTAGTTAAAACTGAATGGTAAATCAGTGTCAAGAGTCACTGTAGGTAAAATTGATTTATAACCTGCAAACTGCTACATAAACTCAAGTTATTCACCAGATTATGCTATCCTCTAGGGTAAAGTTCATATCTTATTCATCTTTATATCCCTGCCTTGCCAACAGCTAGCCTAGTACTTGGCCCATTCTAGGTAGTTATCAAATACCATGGAATGAAGGAGACAAATTCCAGAACAGGTTTTTCAAAATTTTAGAATCCTTAACATCCTTAGTTTTTCAGCACAAATATATAGTCATTCTATTACAGTCTGACTGATATCCTTAAGCCTAGTGGACCTCAGATTCCTCAAGTACAAAGTAGGTGGTGATGGTTGCAACTAAGCAAGTCTGTGGGCATGCCTGAGGAAGTAGTTCATTATTTAGCTTGAATTATATCTCCATCAAGAAACGACAACATAGAAGCAACTGCAAACTACTAGTTTAAGATGGTATACCATGCACTTAAGCCCACCTTTCTTCTTGCCTGAGACTCATGGAAAGAAAAGAATGAAAGTACAAAAAGGAAAACACCTCATCTTTCCAGCTAAGGATGTGGAGGATGGGATCTGCTCACAATTACACAAGGGAGGTAAATAATTTCTGGAAGACAGAAAGCATGTGAGTGTGTTGAGTGATAAATGCACTATAAGGGCTACAGGAAGGGTGGGACATGAGTTGCCTGTTAGAAGAGAAGGGTGGGACACAATTCACCTGTTAGAAATCATGAGACATGTTGGGCTCAGAGTTGAGAGTGAGAAATGTGGCCGAAAATGACAACATTAATTGAAGTTTACAAGCAGGTCTATAGTGCAAATCGGCATCTCTGTGCTTCTCCTGTACCCAGACACTTAGAATTCTAGCATCCAGGAAAAACAGAAGCCTCTTTTAGTGAATGAAGCTTCTGGGGATATAACATAGGCTTTTTGTGGGGTTTGGTGCCCTAACCTACAACACTTCATATTCTGGCATTTTGAAAGCTCATGACTGACAGCCAGCTTCCCACCGGTTCAAGCTGCAGTGAAACCAGACAGCTGGCATGGCCCTGCATCACCCCACACAGGACAGAGGCTCACTGGAAAACTGACCTGCTAACACAGCAGTAGAGCAAATTCACACGAGACCTCGTTCTTCTTTCTTTAGTAAGAATGGAAATGTTGCTTCACTTAGATGCCAAATTGATGCAAAACTTAAATGGAAGAGCTTTGTCCTCTTAATCTTTCCTGTTTCCCTATCTGAGGAGCTCATACTGGGGACATAGGTGTTTCAGTCTGTTCGGTAACTGTGCTGCCTCAATGTTCAAAGTTTTAACACAACCTTTATAAGCTGAAGTTTTCGTAGTGGCCAGAAGGTGGCATCAAAATCAATCAAGTTCTTGCTTTTTAGTGGAAATCCCAAAGAATAGGATTGTATACTCAAGTATCATGAATAACTTCCCTGAAACTCAAAAGGCAGAAAAAGTTACACATCAACAAAACGCTCCATTTTCCCTGGAGGGCTCTGTTTTGAAAAGTCGCAGTATTTCTCCTAGCATCCTTTTGGCTAGGCATGGATAAACAAAGCAAGGAATGGCCAAACTCTACATCCCAAACACTATCACACCATCACTAAACATGGAATTTAAGCTCCATGATAAGGAATGTCTTTGAGAGTTGAGAATCAAAGCGTTGCTTTAAATATATTATAGCACTAACAAGTATAATGTTCTAATTGTTATAGTCTCACGAGTATTTTCTGGACTAAATTGTTTGGGATAACTAAATTGTTTATACATCCTCACAAAATACATTTCATTTTGGAATGGAAATACACATACACACACACACATTTATTTGTGTGTGTTTTTAATTTAATGATACTTTTTACCAGTTTATGTTCAAGGTTTTTAGGACTGGATTAAACATGTAACATGGAAAACCAATTTCACTTCAACTCTACTCAATGTATAGTCTACAGAGTGTAGGATTTGGGACTAGAACATCCTGCTTGTGCCATTTAGTAGTCAGCTATACCTGAACAAGTACTTTAACCTTTCTGAATTCCAGTTTTCTAATTTTCTTTGTTTTTAAATTTTTTTTCATTTTTTATTTTTTTAGGGGAGAGTGTGAACGCAGTCCCCCACTACCACAAATTATGCAGTTGAGTTTCCCACATTTGGGAAAATCGTAAGGGTCAGCACATCCAGCGAGCAATGGACAAGCCTCGCCCTGGGAAAACCACCTTTGTGATCATGGTATCTCCCCTGCCAGGTAGGTATAGTTTCCTAATTTTCTAAATGAAAGTAATAATAATGATGCTCATTTAGCAGTGTTGTTATGAGAATCTGATGAGATCTTTACACTGACCTGCATCTTGGGAGCAAATCGCTCTCTTACCTGTGCTACCCTTTTATTCTCATTCAACAATTAATTGAATGAGCACCTACTACAATGGCAATGTTTTAGAGGCCGAGGATACAAACAGTAAAAGAGGTAGAGAAAGTCCCTGATTTCAAAGAAGGTTGGCTGTAGTAGGAGGAGATAAACAAGCTAAATTAATAATCAGGATAATTTGGGGAGTGATTAAGTACTCAAGACAATATATCAGGGTCTTGTGCCAGAAAGTAACCAGGGAAAGAGATGGTGGGAGTGAGTGTAATGCTTCAGGTGGGATTGCCTGAAGAATAAAGTATTATACTTTATTCTTAAAGAAGTGCACTGAACTGAAAACATTAGATTGAAATCCATGATTTTTTAATTGTCTAGTTCCTAATTTAATTTTTCAAGGTTTATTGAGATATAATTGACATATGACATTGTACTAGTTTAAGATGTACAATATAATGATTTGGTATATGTAAATTTTGCAAAATGATTACCACAATAAGTTTAGTTAACATCCATCAATTCAGTTACAATTTTTTATTGTAATGAGAACTTTTAAGATCTACTCTTTTAGCAACTTTCAAACACACAGTACAATGTTAACTATAATATCACCATACCGTACATTACAGCTCCAGAACTTATAACCAAAAGATTTTACCTTTTGACTACTTAAATCCATTTACCACGATGCCTCACAACAGATCAGTAATCACCAATCTGTTCTCTGTTTCTATGAGTTCAGTTTTTTTTAGATCATATATATAAGTGGGATAATACAGTATTTGTCTTTCTCTATCTGACCTATTTTACTTGGCATAATGTACTCAAGGTCCACCCATGTTGTCACAAACGGAAGGATTTTCTTACTTTTTATGGCTAATAACATCCTATTTTATATATATATATATATATTTATATATATATATATATATATATATATATATAAAACATTTTCTTTATCCAACACTTAAGTTGTTTCTATGTCTTGACTATTGTATATAATGGTGCAATGAACATGGAAGTGTGGATATCTCTTCAAGATAGCGATTTCAATTCTTTCAGCTATAAACCCAGAAGTGGAATTACTGAATCATGTTAGATCTATTTTTAATTTTTATAGGAACCTCCATGTCTTTTCCATAGTGGCCGCACCAATTTATATTCCCACCAACAATGCACAGGGGTGCCCTCTTGTCTACAACTTTGACAACACTTATCTCTTCTCTTTTTGGTAACAGCTATTCTAACTGATATGAGGTGACATCTCATTGTGGTTTTGATTTTTGTGTATGGTACAAAATAAGGGCCCAATTTCATTCTTTTGCATGTGGTTATCCAGTCTTCCAGTACTATTTAATGAAGGAACTATCCTTTCCCCATTGTATATTCTTGGCTCCTTTGTTGAAAATTAATTAAATTACATGTATTAATAAATTTACATGTAAATTTATTTCTGGGCTCTCTATCCTGTTCCATTGATCTATATGCCTGTTTTTATTCTAATACCATACTTGTTTTGATTATTATAGCTTTGTAATGTAATTTAAAATCAGGATGTGTGATGCCTTCAACTTTGTTCTTCTTCCTCAAGACTGCTTTGGCCATTTAGGGTTTTTTATGAATCTCTTAGGATTGCTTTTTTGTTTGCTTGTTTTTGTTTATTTGGGTTTTTTTTTTTTGCTATTTCTATTTAAAAAATGGTATTTTGATGGGGATTATATTGAATCTATAGATTGCTTTGGATGGTATGACTTTTTTTTTTCTCAAAGATTTTATTGGGGAATTGGGGGAGGGGAACAGCGCTGGGGAATCGGGGAAGGGGAACAGACAAGTTGCTGTCCTTTTGTTCTTCAGTCTAGTTGTGGAGGACGTTGCTTCACTGGCCCATAT